>NW_006399865.1:3869041-3940163 GCF_000299155.1 Elephantulus edwardii
TTTTTTTTCTCCCTCTCTCCACCCACGAAACTCTTCGATCATATGATTTCCTGTTACCCTCAGCACCCCTGTACCCTCCCCTTCCTTCTTTGGCTACCCATACACATCTTATAGCTACCCTTCCATTTTTACAATAATGGTCTTTTGCAATATTTGTCCTTATGAGACTGAGTTAGTTCACTCAGCATAATGCTTTCTAGCCTCTCCCATGTTATATAGTATTTTTCAAAATCGTTGCTCCTGAATGCTGCATAGTATTCCGTCATGTGACTGTATCACAATTTCTCAATCCAATTTGTTGATGGGCATCTGGGCTATTTCCATATTCTTGTATTTGTCGAAAATGCTGCAATAAACACTGGTGTACAAATATCCATTTGAATCTCAGTTCTGTCAAATCCTCCAAAATCAAAAGCACGGATAGAATATCAAAAGCAATGCACGAAAAACAGAGTCACCTACAAAGAAGAACCAATTAGATAAAGTTTAACTTCTGATTTCTCAGCAGAAATCGTGTGAGCAAAAAGACAATGGGATAGCATATATAGAAGGTTGAAAGAAAATAACTGCCAGCCAAGGATCCTGTACCCAGCAAAGCTGTCCATCAAACAGGAAGGAGAAATTTGAGCACACTGCAGAAAAGCAGGAACCTAAGGCAACTGTGAAAGCAAAACCAACTCTACCAGAAATTCTAAGGGAAGTACTTCATAGGAAAACTCCAAAAGAAAAGGTATTAGGCTTCTTTTAAACTGGCCCAACTTGCTCTCTCTTTTCTCCACCCCTTCTCATACACACTTCCTAAGAAGTGGAAAACTAACTGACCTCTTGCAACCCATCATTCTTAGCAGCACCCCTTTTTGTATACCCTTTCCAACTGACTGGCATTTTACTGCCCATTTCCATTGCTGGTTCCATTACTGTGGCAATTAATTCACCCTCTACTCTCGGCATCTGCTTTGGAGGCCAGTTCCTCACAGGAAACATAGGGTGGAAAGAAGGACAGGCAGGCCAGCATTCGAGCTCTAATTTCCAGTAATAACCAGCTATATGATCTTGAAACACTCACTAGATAGATATGATACACAGGGAATAATTTTTTAGATCTAAAATGAAGACATGACAATGCCTTCAGCAAACAGGCTGGTGAGCTAATGCAACTTCATGTTGGACATGGGACTGGTGGTCTCATACACAGTCTGATCTGCTCGGACTTCCTAAACCTGTTCCTTGTTGACTATGATGCCTTCGGAAAATAAAATAGCAAGTGGAGTGCTACCTCCCTTGGAGTGTTTTATATTTTAACTTACTTAAGTTGATATTTATAGAGTGCATGAAGAGCACATGATAAATATTAACTTAAAAAGTTCCTCACTGTATAACAATGAAAAGAATTTTTTTCTTACTTTTCAAAGAGAAAAGAAAACTGGGTGGGGGAGAGATGGACAGGAAAGAAAGTGTGCAACAGTGAATGAATGGAAATCCAAAGTTACTGTAAACTTTCATTAAAATTAATTTTTAAAAAAGCTCCTCATGTAATTATGTTTGCCTGTAGATTTGAGGATATAAGCTCTATACCATTTCCTAAGCTCTACACCACTATCAGTTGCCATTGTGTCAACTCTGACTCATGGTGATACAGGTATGTGAGAATAGAATTGGGCTCCAAATCTTTGCTCCAAGGTGTCTCTAAGTAAATGTAAACCTCCAAACATTCAGTTCCACATCAAGCTCGTTAACAGTTCGAATCATCATATTTAGTTAATTCATTTTTATTTAAATATTTAATAAGCTTTAACTTGCTGACAGTCATAGGAAAATATAATCAGAGTAATGAAATCAATATAACTAGAGTAATTTTTTTAAAAAGTGAAATAAAGATATAGTGTTTCCCCAGTTGGTTGGTTACCTTTTCATTGGAGACAAAAGTCAGAAAAATATTCAGTGGCATATAACATGGCCAAACCTTTTGGGAAAGTTACATTGCAATATTCTTAAAGACCTAAAATTATTCACATCCTTTGAATTGGTTCCTATTTTAGCAGTGAACTGTAATGTAATACTCAACTTATTTGCATTTAATCAGAACTGACTCTAACTCTCCAGCAGGTTTTTAGAAGTTATTAATCGTATGGGAGGAGACTGCCCTTCTTTCTCCCATGGAGCCCCTGGTGGGAGGTGCCAACTTTGGACTATCAGTACAATACTCTACAAATTAATCCACTACGTAGTGAAAGACAGACACACAAAGAGGTTCATTTTAACATTGTTTATAGTAACCAATAATCAGACTAAAAATATACAAAATAAAGCAAAGCCCACTTCCAACTCATGTAGATGCTCCACTTATAGCTCTGAGGCTATAAATCTTTGTAGTTGACCCTCCATGGGAGGCTGTAAATCTCACAGCAGGAGACTGTCCATCTTTCACCCATGAAGCAGCTGGTGGATTCAGACTGCCTGCCTTTGAAGTGACAGCACAACTCCCTATCGAGAGGCCACTAGAGTTCCCCTGACAGTAGAAGACTCTCTCATCTTTATCCTGTTGATCAGCTGATAGAGCCCAGCTTCATATTTTTTGGTTAGCAGTGCAACATATAACGAACTAAGCCATCAGAGCTCCTTATAAGAATAAATTAATATGGTGTATTCTTAATATATGATTTTTGTGGTCTTAAAAATAATCACATTTAAAATCATTAATTACATGAGAGATTTTTTTTAATAAGAGAATCTTAAATAGAAACACTAGAAAACTCTTTTCTTCTCTCGGTTTCTCCCTCTTTATCTTTCATTGCTATTGACTCAGAACAAACTCACAGGTGATTCTTCATTTGGTTTCTGGGGCTTTAAATCACACAGCAGAAAACTGCTTACCTTTCTCTCTCGGAACCACTGGTGGACTTGAACTGGCAGAGTAGTATGGCCTTAGGATTAACAGTCCTATGGACTACGCCACCAGAGCTTCCTAGAAAACTATAAGTAAAACATTCTCTGACTCTATGAATGATCTATTTCTACATAACAGCAATATGTTTAATATATAGATGATAGCAATGTTTAATAAACTTATATTCCATGTCTTGGAAGGCATACAAGCAGAATGCTCCTTAGAAAGGAGGATGGTAAGACTCTTTCTCGTTCCTTGGGCATGTTATCAGGACAGATTAACCCCTGGAGAAAGACAGCAGGCTCGGTAAAGTGGAAGGTCAGGGAAAAAGGGGAAGGTCCTGCAAGACGGGCTGCCAGCGACTGCAGCAACGGACTCTAGCGCAACTTGTGTGAGGGTGGTGAAGAAGCAGGGAGTGTTTTAGTGTTTCTTTCCATGGTGCACGGGATGGTTATGAATCACAACCCACTCTAAGACATGTAACAACAGCAACAATATACTCCAAGTCATTCTCTCAAAGATGAATGATTACAGGTGATTTTTAGTTTTGTCTCTTTATTTCTGTATAACCTATGAGATTTTTCCCCCATAATGAGTATATATTTTCTCACAGTTAGAAAAAAATCTTTTATATTTTTAATACTTAGAAAAAAGAAATTATAATTTTTCTCAGAATGCTCAAATTAAATTATTCTTTAAATGATCCTTCTTGTGATAAAGTCCTCCTACTGAGGGTCTGGTTATAATTAAAATGTCCAAATCTGGGTGGACACTTCCAAACATCTGGTAACTAAATGGGTATTCAGGCCATGATTAACTATATTTGGCTTGATTTTTATCCCTCTTCTACTGCACAAGATCCAAACCCAAGAGAAACATCTTTAAATAACCAGCTTTTTGGCACCAGCATCCATGCTCTTAAGTAGCAAGTAGAGAAAGTAATGGTCGTGAAGGTAAGTCAACTAAATGAGGAAGCGTTTCCTCTCTTCACTTTGGGCATCTTCAAGTACTCAGTGATCTGGGGGGACTGAGTCCTGGCACTCAGGAAGGTTACACTTCTGGGCATACATAGGCTTGGCCGATTATAACTCTACATTCATATAAGTACACGCTGTTAAAAGCAGCCACACAAACAACAGAGCCAACAGGGGCCAATGCTCTGCAAGATTCTTAATGATAATCAAATAACTCAAAGGAACGAGTTTCTTGTTCTGGAGCCTTATGTCCATAGTGTTGAGGCACATCAATAGCAACTGGCACGACAGTCCACAAAGACAATGTCATACATTCTACTCTGGAGAGGAGCAGCAAGGGTCTTAAAAGCTTTTGAGCAGTCATCTAAAGGACAGCTATTATTGGTCTCTCCCTGTCTAGAACAAACAACAGGGAATAATAACAAAGAGATACTGAAACAACTAGTCTGAAGGCCAAAGGGGCTACACAAACCTCAGCTTCCTGAGACCGGAGCTAGATGGTGGCCATTTACATTCACTGACCACTCCGAAAGGGATCACAGGAGAAGATCCCGGGTACAGTGAAATTCCACTCCACGGAATATGCCTGAGTTTTGGTCCTTTTTTTTTTAAAAAAAAAAAAAAGATGATCAACAACACTAGGGAAGCATCCTTTCCTTCAAATAACCAAACATATGAAGGCAAACGAACAGTATTTGCCCAAAGATAAAGTCCTGAAGGCAGGAAATAACTAGAGTTAAGGCTTTCAGGGTTTAATGACTTGTTTGTCTGAAACCTAGTGTGACTGTGGAAGGGGCTACAATCTCCATGGTCATCAGCTTAAACTTCAGTTTGGCATGACTCTTTCTCAGCACAGTGTGAAACTGGAGGCACTAAATCATAAGAAATGGCTGGCAATGGATAAAAGCCAGAGTCTTTCCGAATGCTTGCTATCATAAAAGCAAAACATGTTACAGAGGGTTGACTGGTAAGCAAGGAAAATAAAATCCAAATTCTGATCAGGCCAAATTGAGCATTAACATCACTCAGTCAAAAACTACAAGCTAATGTTAGGGCAATACGACAAGAGAAGGAAATAAAAGTCATCCAGATCAGTGAAGAGATAGTTAAGCTATATGCAGATGATATGATAGTGTACACTTAAAACTCCAAAGACTTAAAAAAAACCCCAACCAAAAACAGGTAGAGTTAGTAGGCCAATTTAGTAGAGTGGCAGGATATAAGATCGATAACCAAAAACCAGAGGGATTCCTCTGTTGTAACAAAGAGAATTCAGAGAGGAAACCAAGAAAGCAATAACATTTACAATAGCCAATCACAAATTGAGATTCTTGAGAGTGAACCTAAGTAGAGATGCAAAAGACCTATACAAAGAAAATTATAGAAAATTTCTGCAAGACACAATAAAAGACCTAAGGAAATGGAAAACCGTGCCCTTTTCATGGACAGGAAGACTCAACACAGTAAAAATTACAATCCAACCAAAAGCAATCTACATGTTCAATGCAATTCCAACATAGATACCAAATTCATTTTTCAAGGAGACTGAAAGGGAAATTGTCGAGTTTATTTGGAGAAGCAAGAGATCCTGAATAAACAAAACACTTCTGAGAAACAAAAATAAAGTGGAAGGAATGGTACTTCTTCACTTCAAAACCTACTACACCACCGTAGTAACCAAAACAGCATGGTACTGGAACAGTGACAGGCACAAAGACCAATGGAACATAACTGAGAATCCAGAAATAGACCCAGCTATCTATGGTCAACTGATATTCAATAAGGAAATAAAACCTAGCAAACTGGGAAATGACAACCTCTTCAACAAATGGTGCTGGCAAAACTGGACTGCTACCTGCAGAAAGCTGAAAAAGGATTCACATCTCACAGCATTCACAAAAATCAACTCCAGATGGATCAGAGACCTGGGAGTAAAGCCCAAAACCATAAAGCTCATCATCAGAGACAAACTGGGACCAAGCTTAGAAGGGCTAGTCCACGGTATAAAGAGACTGCTAAATACAGCCAGAAATGCACAATCTGAAGAGGATAAAATTGAGGAATAAGACCTTCTAAAGATTAAATCCCTGTGCACATCAAAAACTTTTCCAACAGGGTTAAAAGAAAACTTACCAAGTGGGAACAAACAATCGGTAATACCATCTCAGACAAGAGTCTCATAACAAAAGTTTACAGAATACTCCTGGGCTTCCACAAGAAAAAGACTGATAGATAGCCCAATTACAAAATGGGCAAAAGACATGGAAAGAATTTTCACAGAGGAAGATATTTGAATGGCCAACAGGCACATGAAGAAATGTTCCAAATCATTGACAATAAGGGTGTAGCAAATCAAAACCCCAGTAGCAGTGGTAAAGTTTAATGGGACAGCAAGTAATAAATGTTGGAGAGGATGTGGCAAGATAGGGACTCTTATACATTGTGGGTGGGATTGTAAAATGGTACAACTACTCTGGCACTTCCTCAAAACACTGAACATAGAAATTCCATATGATATTCCACTGCTTGGAATATACCCCAAGAAAATTAGACCTGAGACACTAATGGAGACTTGTACACCAATCTACATAGCAGTGTTATTTGCCATCACAAGAACATGGAAATAGCCCAGATGTCCAAACCACAATGAAGTGGATTGAGAGATTATGGTACGTTTACACAGTAGAATACTACACAGCACACAGGAGCAATGATTTTTTAAATTACTACCTAACTTTGGAGGGACTGGAGAGCATTATGCTGCATGAATTAATTCAGTCCCATAAGAATAAATACTATATAACACCATTATTGTAAAATGCATGAGGACCCAAGGCGCGGTGGAAATAGAGGGGTGAGGATGCGGAGAGGGTGGCAAGTTAATCATAGGGTCGCACAATTTGACGGGTGGGGGTGGTGAAGGAAATAGAAAGTTCTGGTGTGATAAACAATGTATTTGAACTTTGCAAGCTAAGATCCATCAGATCATATACACATACATTCATATATATACATATATATGTGTGTGTGTGTGTGTGTGTGTATATATATCACCACACGCTTATAAATATAATTTGACTTTGTACAAAGTGAATTTAAAAGTCTCTGTAACATCAAAGTTGAACTACCTTGTAATAAAATTGCTGCTTCAAGATATTGCTTTATTTACCAGCTGACACCTTGTAAATTTAAACAGAGTGAAATGTCCACACAGGAGAAAAAGAATCTGTTAACAGACATTTGAGAGTAATAAGGCGGAGAGCTTTATTGAAGAGCACAACAAAAGCTGTCTGACTGTGCTGACAGCTGATCTCCAACATAAATAAACTGAACTGGTCAAGTCGAAAGGAGGGCAGCTCCACTGCAATGTGGAAAAAGAGAGGGACCCTGGTGACACTGTGGTTTAAGTGCTCATCTGCTAACCAAACAGGCAAAGATTTTAATCTACCAGCTACTCCACAGGGGAAATAAGGGGCTGGCTGCTTCCATCAAGATTACGGCTTTGGAAATGATGGAGTAGTGCCACTTTGTCCCACAGGGTCACTGTGACTCAGCATCAACGGAGCAGAAATGAGCCAATGGGTACACCAAAGGGCAAAAATTGTAATACTGGACACAACAGCCTGGCATTCTCCAAGGCTCTGCTGGAATTGTGCAAAGTAATCTTAATAATCTGCAAACACAAAAATTTTCATTCTAAAATTTGCCTTCACGTTGACTTTATCTACATTGTTTCTCTAATAATGTCTGAAAGCAAAGGGGAAAAAATGCCTAATTGTTTGAGCTCCTACTAAATAGAAAAGTTTAATGTACTAATAAAAAGCAATGATAAAACTAACTTACGATAATAAGTGACTTATGCTAATGAGAACTCAAGTGTCTCCGAGTGAAAGACGTAAAGGCACTCCAACCTATTTTAAATAATTTTGTTTCCTAAGCCCTTCCTCGGTCTAATTAAATTTTTCAGTGATTGTTTTTACCCTTTTCTCTAAAGTGTTACTTGTAATAAATGCAAATTTAGATAATGTCTTTTGCTCGCATTTTAAACCCTTCCTAATTGCCAGTGGCTGGGTAGCTGAAATGAAAATGATTCATTTAGGACTCTTTGAAATTAGTTTTTTAGTAGTTTCAACAATGTTAAAGTAATAAATAGTGATGGATTTCTTCTTACAGAGAGATAACTAAGAAGAAAGAGTTTAATAACACAAAATCTGTTGTTTTCATGTCAAAGCTATCTGATCAGATCTAAAACAAATAAAGAGTTTTCCAATACAATCATGAGAAACCTTGTGTGTGTTGTGGGGTGGTGTTTCTGTCCACAAGGTAGCAAACAGGTTTAAGCGGATGCTGAGACCTAACGGCAACAAGTGAGACACAATATGGTGGGATGCCCTTTGCAAACAATTCTCTCCAAAAGACATGAAAATGCTTGTAGAAGAAGCTGTTCTTAGAGATGTGGTATCTAGAAAACATCTACTTCGATATAAGATAAATTCTGAATAACTTTCATAGTTGTATTGGAGAACATGGTGATGGTAACATCAAGAAAACAATGATAAACTCAAGAAAACAGGGTGTTTGGTTTTGGTTTTTTTTATGAAATCTGGAAGCAATGCAAATTCCACAGGTTGAGGTAAATCGGCCTGACTGAAATTTCTGAAAGTTGTTTGCAGGTCAACAGTGAAGCTTTAAAGAACATTTAGAATCTCCATACAAATAACAACACTTAAAGTAGGTAAATGAATCATCTGCATGACACACAAAGTATCAGAACTGTTTAGACAGTTTTGGTGTATTTGTCATATAAAATTCCTCCACTGAAATCTCCACTTGTGTTCAACAGTAACACTAATACTTCCTAGCATCTTTCCCCAATACGAGTCGTTTGACACACAGAGAAAACGGGGCCCAATTAGTAACTCTCTCACCTAAAAATCTCACATTTCATCACAGTCTTCAAAGGGGAAAACGTTAGGTATCAATCAGCAAACCAAAGAGAATTCACACATAGCTCCAGAGCTCCAGATATACGAAGACTTATATTTTAAAACTTGATCAAGATCTAACGGCTCACTAATGGACCTCTTTAAGACAAATGTTAGGCTGCAAAGAAAGGATGCACTTGTAAAATGGGAAAGTCTATCGATTTAGTTTAGGTGGAAATTAGAGGTTTCAGGAAGCATGACCGGACAGTCTCATCTGGAAGGCTTTCTGGCTGTCAAAACCAGAAATGGAAACCAATCATCTAAGGAATTCGAAAGCAGAAAAACAAAAATACCAACCCTGTCATCGTCAGATTGATTCCAACTCAGGAATCCCGTGGGACCCGGGAGAACCGCCCCAATGCAGCCTCTATGTAAGGAGATTGCTACATTTTTCTCTACCTGGTGGGTTCTACTGCCAGGCTTTCGGTTAGCAGCCAAGCACTTAGCCACTGTGCCACCAGGGTTCCTTAATCAGGCACGGAAGGAAGCTACCAGAAGCATACATCTGGAACATGAAAGAAATATTCTCTGTCAGTCAGCCAAACAGTTCCAACTCCTACCCGACTCTCCAGCAGGGTTCCAAGGCTCGAAATTGCTTGGCTTTGCGGTTAGAAGTGAAACACTCTATAGACGATGCCCGATGCCATCAGGACTCCCTAAAGGAACAGTGGGAAGATTTCTGGGGACCGGGGAAAGCACAAATGATCTTTTCAAGACTGCCCATCTTTCTCCCCAGGAAGGGCTCACTGATCTCTCAGAAGCCCAACACTACAGTTAGGTACTACACTACCAGGACTTCTTAAATTCAAATCTAGTAAGAAACAAAGAGCTCAGCTGGTGTGCCCAAACTTGGCACCTCCCTGGTGAACTGACTGTACCAACGGCTCTGTGGTTGGGGGAAGAAGGTGAGCAATCAGCTCCCCAGTGATTTACAGCCTCTGCAAACCCACTGGAGGGTCAGCTATGGCTGCAACTTGATAACAATGAGTTTGAGTGTGATTCTAGCCTTGAGAACCTGTGAAGTGGGTCATGTGGCCAACAAGAAAATATAATAATAATAATAATAATAATAATAATAATAGAGTGTTTTGAGATGCTTAGCAATTTGATTTTTGGTTTTCTGACTGTCCTTTGTTACTGACACTCCACTTATAATCTCACACACAGTGACTGCTGCCTTCTTGGAGTTTTTTCCTCTGGCTGAGCTATCAGTCACAGCTCTTTAACCTCAAGTCCTTGGGAGTCTCTATTTACAGAGAATGACATTCTGTCCATTGCAGAGTCAATTCAAAGCCCCCTTCTTCTCTGAGAACTATCAACAAAAAATAAAAGGGAGGGGGCAAAAGCAAATTCATGATTCCAACTCCTAGCCACCCCACTCCACGGCCAACCAACCCAAATTCTTCTCTCTCTAAATCTAGATGGTAGCGTCAGGGATAGCTGTAGTTTTTACTCCCAATTAATACTGAGAAGTCTTGGGCAGCTAACAAAAAAGCAGTTCAAATCCACGAGCTGCTCCAAAGAAGAAAAAGGGGACATTCCCCTCCATTAAGTTCTACAAAGGTCAAGGTAGTTGCACATCACAACGCTGTAAACAGGAACAGGATCAGGGGTGTCTAACAAATACCCATGGACTGATGCACTGATTGTAAGGACTGATGGATCAATTTTGGTCTTGGTTGCTAAGTGGGAGAAAGTACAGAGAGGAGGGAAAGACTGCTTGGAACAAGCAGTCACCCAATCATCTGATTCCACAAAGGATCACAGCATGAAAAATATATTCCATTCTGACGGAACCTCGAGCCAAACTTTATTACTTGGTACCAGACTCTTTATTACTTGGTACCATACTCTTTAAATCTTCAAGTTAGCCCCACTGACTTAACAGTAACAAGGGCTTGCCCAAACTACACCTGCAAAGCTGCAAAGTCAAATCTACACCTTTGAGTCCAAGAAGGGAGATCTGGCAGCATAGTCCATTCTGGAGTTGACCTGCTAAACCGCAGGTGGCACCTCTTTGGCGATTCGAATCCACCTGCGGGCTGGTGGGAGAAAGATGGGCAATCTCCTCCCATATGATCTACAGCCTCCTGAAAACCCACTGGAGAGTGGCTATGGACTGGTTCTGACGCACCAGCAACGTGTTTAGAGTATGTCCAGGTAGGGAACATTGGTGATTCTCAAAGACTGTCCAGGTAGGAATCAACTTCCAATCACATTTCCTGTCTCCTTCATTCTTCGGGCAAGTAGCTCCAAGCCTCCGCCCTTAAGCAGGAGGGAAGCCTTTAAATTGTGATTTGCTGAACTGCCAATTTCAATCTAAAGAAGACCATATCACATGTGACAGCTTGGTGTTAAACTAGATGACACAATATATTTGGTTATATACACATGGAAGTGCTTCAGGGGAAAAGAAGATTGCAAAACAGCATTCATTTAAATTTGGTGAATAAATGAAAGACACATTTATAAGTATTTCTACAAACTGGTCCTCAAAACAACACACTGGGAATGGCAGGGACTTTTATTACCCAAAGAACATGAGAGAAACCCTCAATGAGGTGGACTGACAGAACAGTCGCCACAATGGATTCCAATGCCCCAGCAATCAGGAGGCCAGC
The DNA here is from genome assembly GCF_000299155.1 of Elephantulus edwardii. Lineage (NCBI taxonomy): Eukaryota > Metazoa > Chordata > Mammalia > Macroscelidea > Macroscelididae > Elephantulus > Elephantulus edwardii. The sequence goes on from NW_006399865.1 coordinate 3,880,509, forward strand.
ACTGAACCAGACAGTGTTTGGTCCTGTTGTGCACGAGCTCGCCAGCAGTCAGAGCCAACTCGACAGCAGCTAATGACAACAAAATCTTTGGAGTATTTCAGCAAGGCATACGTTCTGCATGCCTGAATAGACTCAGTAGGGGAGGAAAGGGCAGTAATATTCTCCTTGCTCAAATGCTCTTATACTGAAGAATTTTAACAGGGCCCCAGGGAAGGAAGCATAGAAAGTACTTTAGCAAATTCTACACATGCCCACGTTGTTTCTGCTCAGCTGCATGGAATTAGCAATCATTTCATTCTGGCAAAAGGTTGACAACATCACTTGCTTTCTCTCCCCCCCCCCATCTTGCTTTATCTCCCTATGGAAAAATAATAGTTAAAAATAAATAAATGAACAAACACTCAGATTTTTTTTCTCTCTCTCATGGCTTGACAGACAAGTGACTTCACCCTTTTACTCATTTTCAGGCTGCAGGCACAGACCCACTTCATTCTTTCAATACACCCGTGCATGGATGCAATACACTATGATATATTTCCTATAATACTAAATTGAGTTAATTTTTACATGTGTCATACGGCTTGGACAATCATTTAGAAATTGTCAACTTAAGATTCTATGTATTCCTCCTAACTGATGCCATTGCTTAAACGGCCTTGCATAAACTTTGGTATCCACTGGGGTCCTAAGAGCTTGCGAGCTGTCATCTAAGAGAAAACTATTGGCCTCTTCCTGTCTGAAACAAAGAAGAGGGAAGACAATCAAAGCTAAGAAGAAACAATCTAAAAATCTAATGAAGGTCACCAATTTCAACCTCTACAAACCTGAGACCAGAAAAACTAGATGGTGCCCAGCTATCACTTCTGACCACTCTGAAAGGGATCACAGATAAAGCGAGAGAGATATGTGGAACAAAACTCCAAATCATAAAAATGGCCTTGTTTGCTGGCCTGATAAGACAGATCAAAACTATAGAACCCCCAAAATTATGACCCTAAGTTACCCTTTGAACCTGGGACTGAACTCACCTCTGTAGCTGAACTTTCAATACTAGACAGGCTTATCAGGTGAATGATAATGCCAAGGAAATACTTCTTAGTATAAACAACTACAGAGACCAAAAGGGCAGCATTTGTCCAGGGAAAAACCTCAAAAGGCAGAAAAGGATAGGACAGAGGAACTGGTGGAAGTGGGAACTACAGTGTGGAGATTAATCATTAACGTCATAAAACAAAATGTATATGGTAACTGAATGCAAAGCAAATTTGGCTTGTGAATTTTCATTCAGTTTACTATTGCTACATTTAAAATATCTGCTATAGAGTCGCTTTCTAGGAACTCTCCTCAAAAGATGTTTACTCACAACTTGCCTCATATTCACACCTGTTAGGCCAGAACATTCGATCACTGCAAAATCAACTAATATGTTTGCCCAAGATGCCTTTTGGAAGAACTCGATGGTAACTAACAACAAGACAGAAACACAGATATTGGATCATTTTAAGTGTCTACTAAAGGTCTCAACAAGTCCCAATAACCTAACTCCACAGATCTGTGAGGATTTACCTGGAAAATGGTCATTATTTTAATTCAATCTCTCAATAACTAGGCAAATCACATTTATTTTAATCTTCTCCAAACTACTTTTCAAATAAACTACTTAGTCATTTTATTTTGTTTGTGTTTTCGACAAAGCTCTGAACTGGTTTGAGTCGATGCAGTAATTTACGTCATAAAGACAGCATGTTGTGTAGCAGCCAAATCTGTTGTCTGTGGTTTTTTGATTTAACAGACAACTAACAGCCACTTTGAAAATGTCTTGCCCTCCAGTGTTCTGTCAACAACACTGCTCTGAAAAGTCTTGCCACAATCCTTTGTCCCAGAAATCCCAGGAGCCTGCTGGAGGAAACAGGATTATTGGAGGTCTCTGGAGAGTAACACATATTCAGAGCACTCAACTGGCAGCCATCTTGGGGTAGACAGTTGTTTCCTACTCAGGTCAAAATATCATGTGCAAGAGATCTGATTGCTATGCAACATGTATGTAGCCCCCTTTTTCATTATTGGTTTGCTTACAAAGTTCATATACATTGTGTTTTACACTATTCTTCACTCACAGTGTGTTTTGTATAATCATTTCGTGCATTATTTTTTATAAAATTAATCACCATTGGACCATGCCCAAAGCATGTGAGACGAAGTTCTATTATCTTTACCTCTAAGGAGAATCCTAGTTGCATGTTCTCCAAGACAAACTTGTTTGTTCCTTTCGCGGTCTACGGAATATTGAATGTTGTTATGTGCTGTCAAGTCGTCTGCGACTCATAGCAACCCTGTGTCCAGCAGCTCTGAAGCCTGCCCTGCCCTAAGCCAGTCTCACTGACTCCAACACACCAACCCCTATTACCCCAGTCACTGTATCAATCCATCTCAAGTGGGGTTTTCCTCTCCTGCACCATCCCTCCACTCTTCCTTCCGAGCGTGATGTCCCTCTCCAAGGACTGGTCCCTCCTGGCCACATACCCAAAGTATGTGAGACGGAGCTACAGGCTTATTGGTTTTCTTGGCGGCCCGTGGGATGTTCAAGACTCTTCCAGCACCACATTTGGGATATAAAGTAGATAATCTGAAAAATAACAACCATAGGTTCCAGGTTCCAAAGCTGTAAAAATGGTTATCACAGAACAAAGTGGCTGCAGTTTGGTTAGTAATGTAGTTTACTTGGGGAAAATGATCACTATTTATTTTGAACACACAGAACTCAAAGGCCTAGTGGAACCTCCAAGTACAAATATCCTGTTGGCAAACAGTAATTAATAAGCAATCAAGATTCCGTTGGGAAGAGAAATAAAAATGTGTGCCTCTAAATGGCAGCAACAATAGTAGAAAGTAAGGCACAAATAAGAGCCAAGCGCACCAAATTGTGAAGAAACCCTATCCTGGCGATTTGATGGAAATTCTTTTTAGCAGACATGATTAATGCACAAATTTCTAACACAAAGGCATATTATCAACATCTGTTTCAATACCACTAGGTTTTAAAAGAAACCGTATGTTAGATTTGCCTTCTAAGAGGTATTTAATTCATAAACATCACAGAAAATAATGAGATCAACATAGTGACGCGAAAAGCTCGCCCAGTGATAACGTCAGCACATCCAAGGAATGCCGTCTGAAGCAGACATAGCTTGCATGTCTTTGCAAAGCACCTCCCAAGCCCTTGCTTGAAGCTCGAGGGTTATGACCATAATTGCTAAGGATGATGGCCAAAGGTATTTTTTCCAATGGTATTTATTATCAAACAATCTCGGCAAGTGAAAGAAAGCAGCACACGCTGCTACTATTTTGCTAGAATTGTGTGTTTATTCTAGCCCTGTTAACAAGAGCGTTGCCGCAAAGAACGAGGGCCGAGGAATGCTGCTGCTGGGGAGAGAGATTTACTCAAAGGCCAACCCTCTGCCTCCCCTCTGATAGGGGAATGGCACACAAACTTCTTGAGGCTGGGTTTCTCCCAGACTTCCCTGCCTAGAAGTGCAGCCCCTACAGAAATGCTTGTCGATGGCACTGGATAGCAACAAGGACAGTAAGCTGCGAGAGAGCGTTCTTTGCATGTGATGGGGAAGAAGAGAAAGAATATGGCAGGTGGCCCGTCAAGCCTATTGGTTGCTAATGAGTCCACTGTTACTCAGCTTTGAAGTGGCTTTTGTCAGTTCCTGAGGCAAAGTCCTAATGTTGCATTTGTCGGACAAGCATATGCCTACTGTACCCCACAGAAAGGATGGGAGGACGTGACCAATTGGTGAGAGCCATCACTATTATTAGCACCCGCATTCTATTCAACTAATGGAGACAGGTGGTACAACAGTTAAGGCTACCAAGCAGAAGGCTGATGATTCGAACCCACCACACAAGAGAAAGAGCTGGTAATCGGCCCCCTTAAGGCATTAAACAAAACCCACTAGTACCTAGAAAATTCTGACTCATAACAACCCTAGCACACAGAGTTGAAATGTCCCATAGGGTTGTCAAGACTGTCAATCTTTACAGAAGCAAATGGCCATCTTTCTCCCCAGGAGCAGCGGGTAAGTTCAAACCACCCACTTCTCACTAAGTAGAAACATGTTTAACTACTGTGCCACAAAGCCTCCTTCGCCTTAAAGATTCCAGCCTAGGAAACCCAGCTCTTCCACATGGGGTCGCTAGGAGTTGAAATCAACTTGAAAACACAAAACAACACCAGTGGAAAGAGATAAGTGACATTTCATATTCAAATAATGCCATGTGTATTCTTCCCCCCAAACCCATCGACTAATTCTAATCATGAGAAAACATTAGGCAAGCCTGAGGTAAAGAGCATTCTACAAAACACCTGCTTGGCACTTTCCAAAAATGGTAAAGAAACAGAGTGATTGGAGCATAAGCACAGGGCGGCATCACAGAACAGAAATAGACTGACTGACTTTCAAGCAAAATCCACCTACATTCTAGATTTAGACTGAAATTGTTGTTCCCCATGATTAATGTCTTCATTTCAACAAAGGCACCATGGTTATATGGGATGGGACTGTTGCTGTTGTTAGATGCCATAGAGTCAGGACAACAGAATGAAACACTGCCTGGCCCTGCACCACCCTCACGAGTTGCTAATGTGAACTGTGAGAAAATACTGATCGAGAAAATTTTTCGAAGGCACTGGCTACCCCATATCGCAGGCAGGGGGCATTTTTGACCATCTCTTTTGGATGGTACAGAAGGGTTCTTTTGTCTGACCTGCATTATTGGCATTTGTATTGTTGCTGCTGCTGGTAGGCTGATTCACAGCACCCCACATACCATGGGGAACACCGTTCCGGCCCGCACCAGCCTCACAGCCATTGCTCTGCATGTTCGCTGTTGCAGCCATTGCATCAATCCGTCTTCTGAGGGTCTTCCGCTTTTCAGCCTCCTCTCTACTCACCAGGCATGACGTCCTTCTCCAGGGACTGGCCCTTCCTGATAACATGTCCAAAGCCTCACCACCCTCCTTCCTAAAGATCATTCTAGCTGCACTTGCTCCAAGATGGATGTGTCCATTCTTCCGGTAGTCTGTGGTATGTTCAGTATTCTTCAACATCATAACTCAGATGAGATGCATCACGTCTCCTCTGTTGTTAACATCATGAGCTTCCAGACTGATTCACGCTGGGAAGCAGGAGTGGCATCCACTTCTTAAACTAGATGCCTCTAGAAACTCTACAAACTCTGAACTCTGTAAATGTACAGAAACGATGCTAGTTCTACAACAGAGTACAGGTCTTTTGTGCAAAGCATACTCTGAGTCGTATTCAACTTGACGACACTTACCAACTGCTAAATGAGACTAGTGCTGTTATATCTGGAGAAACACTCTTCCACTTTGTACATCACTCTTTGTCCATGTGCTGTATGAAGTAAACTGGGTTTGCTGTGATGCTGAACCTTGTGCCATTGGGGTGTCAAATGCCATAATGGTTTCCCAATGTGGACAGTGTTTAGTGGAGTTCCCACTTGTAAAACAGGTTTGGAAGCAGGAGTGGCATCCACTTCCTAAACCACATGCCTCTGGAAACTCTATGACCGTGGAGAAATGACGATAGTTATGGAAAGGCATGAGGTCTTTTGTTCATAGAGTTGCTATGGGTTGTGCTCAACTAGACAGTAATCAACAACAACAAGAAGAAGATTAAGAAATGCTGGAGGAAGAGACACAGGAACCTTCTGGACCATCTTTGCAACTTCTGTAAATCTAAACTGATTTTCAAATATACAGTTCTAAAAAGGCGTTGTGTAATTACTACTTCCCCTCCTCCCCAGTGCATCTTAATGGCCCATGGAGTATCAGATTAACTCATACACAAGATGATTCCCGAATTAGAGTCCCCACTTGTCACTGCCCAGACAAGGTACAGTTTCTGCAGACTGCCCTGTGTCCTGATACTTAAGTTCCATTGCTTATTGTGCTTCTTCTACCTGCCTTTCTTCTCATTCTTGTTCCCCTCAGAATTCACACTCCATTTTAAGCCTGATCTCAAATGTCATCTCTCCTGGCTTTTCTAGGCAGAGTCAAACATTGCATTTCATCCAAAAACCCCGTTCACAAACCTTCATGATAGCCTACATGATCAGGCCCCTAATTTAACCCAAACAAAGTGATAGTAATGTAAGGCCTTCACGAAGTTACTCTGTTCTCTTGGTCTAAGTTTCCTCATTCATAAAATGAGGCTAATAGTAGTAACAAGCCATGGGGTTGATCTCAAGACTAAATTCAAGCAAATGAAATCATTCTGAAGACTAAATGAATTCATGCAAGTGAATTGATTCTCAGAGCATCTAGTTCAGGCACGTGTCCAATAACTGTTGGCCACTTTATGATTATTCCGGGTATCCTGGTGAGGTCCAAATCCACCAGCGGCTTTATCAGAGAAAGATGGTTAATCTCCTCCTGTGCCATTTACAGCCACTGAAAACCCACTGGAGGGTCAGCTATGAGTCCGTTTTGACGATACTCAATAACAAGGAGTTCTGGTGGCTGCATCACTGTCATGTTTGTTGGTTTCTTTGGTGTTTTTGGTTTGTTTGGGTTTTTTAAGTAGTTCTGGTAACATAGAGAATTATATGATCAATACTAATTTAAAAGGTAAGCAGTTCGAACGTACAAGCTGCTCCTCAGTAGAAAACTGGGCAGTGCCCTCCTGTAAAGATTGAAAGCCTCAGAAACTTGAAGGACAGTCACCGTAAGTCCGAATCAAATCAAAGGCAGTGGGTATATGCCACTCTAGACCCTGGAGTCTTCAAATCAACATACCATAATGTAGTGATTTTTCTGAGAGGATTACTCAGAGCTGGACTCAAATCTTGCCTTTGTCTTGTAAATGGATTGGATTTCCTTGGATTATTGTAAGCATTTAATGAGCTAATCGGGAGCTCGGCTGGCTTGTTGTTGTTGTTGTTGTTGATTCATAGCGACCCTACGAAAGGCTTGGGTGCCTTTCATCCTCTCTCCAAGTTCACAGCGTTTCTGGAGGCAGGCTATTATGGAAGTGGATGCCACTCCTCCTTCCAGGGTGGCTTAGTGGTAAGAAATTGTGCTGCCGATAGAAAGGTGCACAGTTTGGGCCCACTAGCTGCTCCCACAGGAGAAAGATGGGCAATCTCCTGTCATGCGATTTACTGTCTCTGAAAAGCCACTGGAGGAAGAGCTTCTAACTGGACAGTACACATCAACAACACCGAACCTTCTAAAACAGCTGGTAAGAGAGCCAGCTCAAGGTAAGCATGTGACAAACACTATTATTTACATTTACTATTAATACTAATATTACTAATAATAATATAATTTACTATTAATATATAATAACATAACTATGATTTTGGCATTTAGATATGCTAAATTATTGATGATTGAGTGAGGAAATGAGTCAATCAGAACACTGGATTGTGATTCAGTAGCTAACTCAGGTTATGGTTATAAACTTATGGTAACAGAAATTCAATTTCTTTCTCTACTACCTCATGTCTCTAAGGTTTGAGATAACCAGTTCTAACCGAAGATGGCTGTTTGTGGGGCAAATATCGTTTGTTAACATCCACTTATTTAGAAGGATCTTCGTGCAGTGGACTGCAAAAGTCCAAGAACAAGTAGCTTTGCACAAGATACCATTCCAGGTTATCTGAGTTCTAGTTACTAACTATGGAATAATATGTGGCAAACTCCCTAAAGGCAGCAGATAGATCACTGCTGGTACTCTAGTTTTCCTAGCAAGATGTCGTCTTCCAAGGACTGACCTCTACTGTTGCTGTTGTTGTGGTGTAACATTGGGTTGGAACCAACTCATAGTAGACCTTCTAGTGCATTTTTAGAGGTAGGAAATCTCATGGGAGGAGACTGTCCATTCTTCTTCCATGGAGCAACTGGTGGATTCAAACTGTGTACCTGTGGTATTGTAACACAGACTCTTACCTCTAGGCCAACAAAGCTCTCTCCTATATAGTCCCTTAAATATGAAGATGCTAAAGTTCATACTTTGTAAGCAGTGACAATGGGGTTTTATTCCAGGCTTATTTATCTCAAAAGCAAATGGCCATGTTACCCTTTAATGAGTTAGCTAAGACTGTGGCTAATGGGAAATGCTGTTTGTCACGAGTCTATGCTAAAAAGTTCTACTTCCATTTCAATTGTAGGCAAGACTGACCTCCTGATGTCAAAGATCCACCTCAAGTGGGTACTCACACATGCACCAGAAGCACAAAGGAGTTAAAACCCCAAGAGCAATCTCAACCAAAGGAGCTTGGAAACTAATGGAAACATGCCCCAGCCCCTCACCCTTCACCTGTGGCAGATTATGGAAGGCCACAAATCCACTGTCACCTCTTCCATCAAGAGGCATAATCTAGGCTGACTCCTGACACTCCGTCTAGGCTGCCTCTAAGACTCTCTTCAAAATACTTTGAGACCAACATAGCCTAGCCTAAGTCAGCCACTCAGAGAGCAAGGGGTCACATGAAGGAGCATGGAAGCATGACACATATAAAGACATATATGAACTTTGTATGTAAACCAGTATAAAATAACATTTTTTAAAAACAAAACAAATGTCCTTATATCATGTTAATAAAAACTATTTACCATAAAAAAAAAAGGCGGCTTGAACCTTCTAGCTGTTCAAGATGCTAAATGCAAGCATCTGCGTGAGCCACCTGGAGCCATATGGTGCCACCTGAAGCGGATGAACTGCCAGCTAAGGCCTGGCCTAGTTAACTCCCGGCCCACAGGTTTGCCCAAGCACAGACCAATTATGCTGAAAGGCACTCTAAATGCCTTCCAGTGGTCCCCGGGGGAACCCCAGTGGCCCCTCTTGTCCATATCTGTGACTTTCATGACACAAGCTCAAATGACACTTTCTCTTCCACCACTTCACTCCTCTTCTTTCCTTCTTCCTAGGGTCAATCGCTCCCACTCAGCTCTACATTTGCGGAATTCAAAGCATAATATCGAGTTTCTGCCCTTGTATATTTTTTCCACAATTTTTTAAAAAAGTTGTGCTTTCATAAAAATAATCCCTCCCACATTGCTCCAATTATATATGGTAATTACCAACAACCATTTACAATGAAAAGCAAGATATTCTAACCAAACCCCAAACCCACTGCCACTGAGTTGAGTCCAAGTCACTGCAGCCCTACAGCAGAGAACAGAGCTGTCCCGCCAGGGTCTAACGCTACAAATCTTCACAGAAACAGTTTGCCACAGCTTTCTCCCAAGGCACAAGCGACGGATTGAGACCTCTGATCTTTCAGTCAGCAGGTAAGCACAGGTTAGAGGCTGTATTCATGCACAGAAGGATAAAGAGGGAATTTTTCACTAAGAGATTATGGGCTCAAACTCTGCCAGTTTTCCAGATAAAAGAAAAAAAAAATTTCTACATTATAAAAATATATCAGGGGATAATTAATGAATCGGAGATAAATGAAGGTTCTTTTCTCTTTTCTTCTGCAATGAATTTTTTAAATATTTTGTTTTTAATATGGTGTTAGGTCTACTTAAGGAACATTTCTATGCACTACATATCTTTTTTTCCCAGCAGTATCTCTTCAGTAATTGCATCTCTTCTAACAATCAGAATAGACATCTACAAGATTTGGAGATAATTCCCATTATCTTTTGAAAACCCATCTTTGAATCCTTACATAAATTCTATCATCCAAGGAAAGAATGACATATGGCAGAATTCTAAACTTTTTTCTGAAAGTAATCGTTCTAGAAAGTAAAGGCAAACACAAACAATTGAGGCACACCGACTCTTCTCTATCATCACTTCCCAGGAAGAATCACATCTAGGATGTCATCTCAAAGAGAAAGAAATGATTTCATTTTTTCCCTTCTCAAACTCCTAACTCCAAGTAACCAATTTCAGCTAAAAGAATCCTGGACAAGAATCTGAAATTACTGGCTCGTTTCTACACCATATTACCTCCCTTTGACAGTGCACTTTCAGCTATCTGTGAAAAAGTAATATGTTTCCAAGTTAACCACAGGGACAACATGGAATGGAAGATTAAAATATCACCTCTGCTGCAGAACGGCAATATATTTGCTGAGCTCATGACTCAGAGCTTCTGGAGCGAGTCTGGGGCTCAGATCACACGTCTTGACCTTCAAGTCTGTGTACCATCCCCATATCACATTTCATGTTGAGTCTTTGGCATTTTGACAAACACCTTCTGACACCCCACTTACTGACCTCCTATTAACATTAGAAGTCAAAGTTAACATGGCTTTTGGGGGGCCGCTTTGCAGACCCAGAGCAATCCTCTCTGATATGAGATCCATCCCTGTCTCCGAGCTCTCTTAGCAATCACGAAAGGGCTTCTTAGTTCACATAGAGGTGCCTCTTGAGTTCAGCAACAAGGGCCTGGAGACAATGAGGTCTAGCACTGGAGTTCTAGAAGCAACTGCAAGATGCTTTCAGGTTAGGCGTTTAGTGAAAATTCTTATCTGCCACAAAGGAAACATGGCCAAACTTTTGCACTGATTCTCAGAGAGAGACCCAACACATCCTGTATCTCCTTCCCAGCAAGAATGATGCAGTCTAGGGATTTATCTGTTTAATAGGAGATACCGAATTGTTTGTGACTTTTTGAAAGGCCCAGGGACACTGATTTTAGACACAATTCCACAAAGAATGTCTCATGTCTGTTATAATCAAAGGCAGAACCTTGAGGATCTCTGTTTTAATAGGATGAAAAGAAAGGCACAGATTAAAGAGCCCTGAGGTGGTTCAATAAAGTCCTTGGCTGCAAACTAAAAAGTCAGCTGTTCGAACCGAGCAGCCTTCGAACCGACCAGCCACTTCCACAGGAAAGAGATGTCGCAACCTACTTCCTTAAAGATATTCTGTTGCAGACCAAGGGTCCCAAAGAATGGAATAATTTTGTCATTATTAATAATGAGACAAACAGCCAGGAATGTGATAGAGCAGAGAGCATAAAACAGGGGGCCAGCAGTTCTCGACTGAAGACCCCAAGCCAAGCTTCTCTGTGTCTTGATTGAAAATTACCAGGAAGTAAATCACAAAGAGAATTCAATGCAAATGAAGCCAAGCTCTTTCTATTGAAAACCTTCTGCTTGACTCAGGAAGGAGGGGTCCACAAATGTAAGAATTTGGTTTACCCTTAACTATTAACCTTGATGCCTCAGGGTGAACTCCAGCTCAGGAAGTAACAGTCCCTCTGTAGGGGGCCCCTTGCTGTCTCCTGTCTGCAGAGAACAAACAGCTCATTTTCTAGGATCTGCCACAAGAGAAATCCTAACATATATCTGTAATTCCTTCAATTCCTGAACAAGGGTTTTCATATAATATGTGGTATAACGTTTGGCTTCCCATAATATTCAGTCTTGGAAATCCTTTGGGTGTAATTCAGTTCTGTTCACTGTGTTGACTATGAGTCAGAATTGACTGGACAGCGGTTAGTTTCATTTGTGCACTTTGGAGAGCAGACTGGAGGTGTTACAGATAGGGTTTACTATCAGGTGGCTGCCTAGACTAGCTTTTTACCAGCTAAGATGCCATTTTGGTTTTGGTTTGGATTTTTGTTTCCTTGTTGTGTACTGTCGAATCAGATCCAACTGGCACAGGAAGAAATGCCCATCCTCCAGCAGAGCATCTAGTGGATTCGAACCATGCACCTTCAGGATTACAGTGCAGCTTCTTGCCACTAGGCCACCAGAGCTCCCTTAAGATGCCATATTGTTCATAAAATACCACAGTCAGTCTAGGAAGGCCAACAGGCAAACTGTCAGATTTTGAACAAAAGGAACATTTATGTATAGATAGTGTCATAGTCTCTGAGGAATGTCATGGCAAAACTACCAAAGAGGAATATATTGTCCCACAGCACTGGAGGCAATATTGACATGTTTCACAAACGACATGTTTCAACTAACAGATGCAGCCCTGAATGTGCTCACCAGTCTATGCTAGGAAATTTGGATGATGGCTGCCTGGTTGACTGACTAGAAGATAGAAGAAATCCATATGTGTTCCCCTCCCCAAGAAATGTGATCCAATGGCATGTGGAAATTATTGAACAGTATCACTAATATCCATGGTGGACAGTGTTTGGTGAAGCTCCCCGATTAAAACAAGCTTGGAAACAGGAGTGGCATCCAAAATAGCTTGCCTCCAGAAACCCTATGAACCTGGAGAAAGGATGAAAGTTATACAGGAAGTGTCCAGGACTTTCGTTCATAGGGTCACTATGAGTCACCTGTGACTCGATGGCACTTAACAACAACATCATTAGTATCACACACAAGCAAAATATTACTGAAGATCATCCAAAAACAGAAGAGTCAATTAACAGAGAACTACCAGGAGTTCAAGCTGGGTTTCAGAAGAGGTCGTGGGACCTGGGTTATCATTTCTCATGCTCGATGGATCTTGGATGGAAACAGAAAATACCAGACAAATGTCTATTTGTGTTTTATTGACTATGTAAAGACATCTGATTGTGTCAATTGAAACAAACTGAGGAGGACCTCATGCACTTGCTGCGAAGGGTCAAGGACTGCAGCCTTCAGTATGGACTGAGGCTCAATGTCAAGAAGACAAAGATTCTTACCACTGGACCAATTGGCAGTGTCAGGATGGATGACGAAGAGATTGAGACTGTTCACAGCTTCAGTTTGCTCGGCTCCACAGTCAACACTCTTGGCACCAGCAGTCAGGAAATCAAAAAGCGTATCGCGATGGGAAAGTCTGCTGTTAGGGACCTCTCTAAAGTACTCGGGAACAACGGTGTCTCTCTGGAGACTAAGGTGCGCCTGATACAGGCCATGGTATTTGCAATCGCTTGTTATGCCTCAGAGAGTTGGACAATGACTAGGGAGGACAGAAGGAGAGTGGATGCTTTTGAGCTGTGGTGCTGGAGAAGAGTACTGAATGTACCATGGACTGCCAGGAAAACAAAAGATTCATCTTGGGGAGGATTAAACCAAGCTACTCCTTGGAGGCAAGGATTCTGGGGCTTCATCTGACATACTTTAGACATGTTGCCAGGAGGGACGGGTCCTTGGAGAGGGACATCATGCTTGGGAGGGTGGAGGGACGGCGCAAGAGGGGAAGGCCCTCTGTGAGGTGGATTGATTCTGTGACTGGGGTAATCGGGATGGGTGTGTCAGAGGCAGTGCGGTTGGCGCAGGATAGAGCAGGGTTTAGGGCTGTTGTGCATAGGGTCGCTATGAGTCACAAACTCAACGGCACATAACAACAACAACAACAAGGCTAACATTGAGAAGAATGGGAATCCGGGCCATTTAATTGTTCCAATGCAATTAGAAGCTGTTGTGTGAACAGAGCAAGGGAACACTTTTAGGATTTAAAATTAAGGAAAGTATATGTCAAGGTTGTATCCTCTATATATACCTATTCAATCTGTATGCTGAGCAAATTATTCAAGAAGCCAAACTCTATGAATAAGAACATGGCATCAGATGACATAACCTGGATTCCTGAAAATAAGGAGAACTTGAAGTGCTTACTGCAGAAAATCGAAGACTACAGCCTTCCATATGGATTGCATACCAATATCAAGAAAAGAAAAGAAAACATTTATCACCAGACCAATAGAAAACATCATGAAAGATGGAGAAAAGAAACTGCTGATGAGTTCATTTTACTTGGTTCCACAATCAATGCACTTCTTACCAGGAGGAAGGAGATCAGAATACACATTGCACTGGGAAAATCTAGAGTCAAGGACCTCTCGATATTGAGGAGCAATGAAGTTAGTCTGAGGACTAAGGTGTGCCTGAATCAAGCCATGGCCTTTCCAATCACTTGCTATGTATCTGAGAACTGGACACTTAATAGGGATGACAGAAGAATAATCAATGCCTTTGAGCTGTGTGGTGTTGGAGAAGAGCACCGGATATCTCATGGACTGCCAAAAGCACAAACAAGTCTGTCCTGAAGGAAGTGTAGCCAGGGTGCTCCTTAGAGGCGGCAGGGATGGTGAAACTTCAGCTCATATATTATGGGTATGCTATCAGGAGGGGCCAGTCCTTGGAAAAATAGAGGATCGGCACAGAAGAATCTCAACTACATCTAGTAGTCAATCCATCTACTGACTGTGACGGAATCAAGGGCTTAAACACAGTGGAGACTGTGAGGATAACGCAGGGTCTGGAAAGGAAGTTTTTATCTGTGCAGTGGGGTAATGGTACTTAACAACAGTGACAACCCAGAAGAAACCAGGTTTAGGACCCGCTCTATTTACTTTGATTAAGGTATTGCTCTGCCTTTGAACCCATGCCGGAAGGGGAAATGATGAGGCAGTCTGTTTCTGTAAAGATGTCTAGCCCTGGAAACCTTACAGGGCCATTACACCTTTTCTCCTAGGATCAGTATGAATTGGAATCACCTTGACAACAGTGGGTTTGGGTTTTCTTTGTTTCTATTCCAATACGACCTTCTTTAACATAAGATTTTTCAAACAGGGTCACAGTGACAGGGACAGAGGTGAGGGCACAAACTCAATCCATAACAGAAAGCCTTCTTTAATTCAGTGACGCTGCCTCATGACTCTGGAAAGACGCGAGTGAGATAATCTGTGACTAGCAGTCAACTTGGCCTCACATGACAGTGGCAGTATGAGGAAAAGAAAAGAAAGTGAGACAGCACTTCATCTTCCAGACAGAGAACTCGGGCTGGATCGGGGGCCATCTAGTTGCCAACATTCTTAGTATTCCACAAACCAAAAAAGGGTGTGATGTAACAAAGGTACTGTGACGAGTGCGTTGGAATGAAGGCTATCCCTTGGCTTGTTGGCACGTCTTGGGTTACACCAAATCCACAATGCAAACCTGGCAAATTCCTGCACTCCAAGTCACTAGGCCAAAGTGCCTGGGTGGCAGGCGGCTGTTGCTTTAACACGGATCATGCAAGCTATGCTTTACTGACGGACTTGCAGAATCAATTTCCAATTGTCACCTGATGCTGTCCAAGAAGGCTAGACAGATAAGTCTTTACTTGTTGATTATCTAAACCCTCTTTGACTGGCAGGATGGAACTGTTCAACAATCCTGACGTTCACAGTGGAGGTGTATGGGAAATGTTTTTCACTAATATGTATTAACTTAAGGAAACTTGCAGCAAAAGATCTCTGTATGTTATTAAAAAGCCAAGACATAACTTCAAGGACTCAGGGATGCCTGACTCAAGTGATGGCATTTAATATTATCTAATATTTATGGGAAAGCTGCACAATGAATACAGAAAGCTGAAGAATTACTGATGCTTTTGAATTATGGTGTTGGCAGAGATGTTTCGTGTACCAGGGACTGACAGAAGAACACGAAGTTTGTCTTGGAGGAAGAGCAGTAAGAATGCTCTTTTGGATTTGTGGAACCTCCCAGAATATGACCTTTGTCGTTATTAAGATCTGTTGTGTCAGAACTGACTCATAGCTGACCCTCCAGTGAGTTTTTGGAGGCTGTGATCACAGGAAGGAGATTGCCCATTCTTCTCCCACAAAGCAGCTGGTGGGTTAGAACTGGCCATCTCTGGGGTGGTAGCTCAATTCCTTATTCACTAGGACACAGTCACCCTTTCAACTCAGCTTTCAGCTAAACAATAGGCCTTATCACATGAACCAGGGATGTAGTCACTGCTCAGACTAATCAACTGTACAAGGTGAAAAGGGCACGATTTGCACAGGAATAAAGCTCAGAAAGCTTGAT
Organism: Elephantulus edwardii; assembly: GCF_000299155.1. NCBI lineage: Eukaryota > Metazoa > Chordata > Mammalia > Macroscelidea > Macroscelididae > Elephantulus > Elephantulus edwardii. The sequence continues at coordinate 3,896,266 of NW_006399865.1, forward strand.
GGGCAGGAGAGAAGGATTAATAGAAATGTGTATCATAGAGAGAAAGTGAAGAGACTGCCATTATATTGTGTGTATTGTAATCTGTCTACAAACTGTCTTATAAATGTACAGAGATGTGAATCACAGAACAGAGTTCAGGTCTTTTGTGCAAAGCTTACTCAGTCATATTCGACTCAAAAACACTTAGCCACTGCTAAATGGAACTAGTGCTGTTGTATCTGGAGGAACACTCTTCCACTTTGCACATCACCCTTTGTCAGTGTGTTATGTGTGGTAACCTGGGTTTGCTGTGACGCTGAACCTTGTGCCATGGCGATATCAAATACCAGAATGGATCCCCATTGTTGACGGTGTTTGGTGGGGCTCCCAGTTGTAAAACAGGTTTGGATGCAGGAGTAGCATCCACTTCCTAAACCACATGCCTCTGGAAACTCTATGAACCTGGAGAAACAACGATAGTTAGGGAAAGGCATTAGGTCTTTTATTCATAGAGTCGCTACGAGCCGACCTCAACTAGACCAACAACAACAAACAATAATATTGTAATCAGTGTTATCAAACACAATGTGTCTGAATGGCTGAGAGGAACTATAATTTGCTTTGCAAACTTTCACACAGAGCACAGTAAAATATATAAATAAATAAAATAATACTTCTTAGAAATAAGATGGTGAGACTTTGTTTCAGACATTTGAGACATATTATCAAGAGAGACAAGTCTAAAGAATAACATTACGCTTGATAAAGGCAGAGAGGGTCAGTAAGAAGAGCAAGACCCTCAGTGAGATGGACTACCAGAGGAGCTCAACAATGAGCGCCAAGGCCGCAATAGCTGTAAGGACAGTACAGGACCAGGCAGAGTCCGCGTCTGTTACGCACAGGGACACAAATGATTTGGAGTTGACTCAACAGCATCTAGCAGAAACCAAACGAAGTACTCCGTTCAAGTCCCACCTGTTGCCTCATATGACTGGCGCACATCTAAACTGTATTTAAACTGACACTTCTTCAGAAGCTCTTTCTGGTGGCCTAGTGGTATGAAGCTGTACTGCAATCCAGCATCTATTTTTTTTTTTAATGAATGAAAATTTATTAGAAAAACTATTTAGAGATTAGGATGGGGGAGCACATCATAGGTTGCATCTATTTCCTGAGACAACTCAATTGCTATTCCATCAAGTTCTAGTACTTTATTTTTTGCCAGAACCTTCAGTGTAGCCTGGGCTGCTTCCTTCAGTACCACTGATTTTTGTTCATCTTTTATTACTTCCTAGTTGCTCAGCCTCCCGCGGTCACTTGTGGTTTCTGTGAGGCTGAACACTGTGACCCAGATGTGTCAAATGCGTTAATGGTTGGCTACCCAATATGGACAGAGAGTGGGGTGGAGCTCCCCGATTAAACAAGCGTGGAAGGAAGAGTGGCATCCACTTCCTTAATAACTTGCCTCCGGAAACCCTATGAACCTGGAGAGAGGATGAAAGGCACCCAAGCGTCAAGGACTCTCCTTCATAGGGTCGCTATGAGTCGCCTGCGACTTGACAGCACTTAACAACAACAACAACATTTGCTCAGCCTAGGATGTCCATGGGACCTCTGGCGGCCTAGTGGCAAGAAGCTGCAATGCAATGCCAAAGACATCTGGTTCGAGGCCACCAGCTGCTCCAGTGGGAAGTCTCCTCTTGTGCGATTAACTGCCTCTGAAAACCCACCGGAGGGCCAGCTCTGGGTCAGTTCTGACTCGATGGTACACAACAACAGGATATCCAGACGCTGGCCACGTTGTCATCATGCTGGTAAAGGCGTAGGATCAGTATAAGAGAGGAAGACTTTAAACAAGATGGACCGGCACGGTGCCCATAACAGTGAGCTCAAGATCCCACGGTCCAGAGCTGTTGTGCATAGGGCCCTATGAGTCATAGTTGAGTCAACAGCACCTTATGGTCACGTGGAAGTCATAAAATCCTCACAAACCTTGGAGGTTGGTAAATGCACTAACTGAAACATGAAGGTGTTTTCTAATTTCTCTAAAGACAAAGACCTCGCCGAGGGTCTTCCCTGTGGCCTTTAAGTACAGCCATCCTTGTTGGTGCCCAGTCCTGTGTGATTTCCCGCCTCAGCAAACACGCTGGAGGAGCAGCTATGAGTTGGCCTCAACCTGACTGATGGTACGCACCACCACCAAAGTTGGCATGAATGGTTATCTACTTGTGCCTTTTATTTGTATTTCCCTACTGCAACAATTCTGGTGGCATCGGTGGGTAAGCGAGCTCTGATGGCCTAGTGCGTAAGGAATTGCACTGCCAACCCAAAGGCAAATGGTATCGAGCCACCAGCTGCTCTGCAAGAGAAAGGTGGGCAACCTACCCCCAGGCAATTTACTGTCTCTGAAACCCCCCTGGAGAGTCACTCAGAAGTTGGTTCTGAACCTATAGCATGTAACTACTAACACTGCAAAACCTCTACCTAGACCAAAAGGCTGTGGTCCGAACAGATTCAGGCAACACCACATGCTCTAAAACGAAGCAAGATGTACATCAGGGCTATATTCTTTCTCCATACACCATGGACTACCAGGAGAACAAACAGTTTCGTTCTAGAGAGGGTGAAACCAGGCTGCTCCTTTGTGCAAGGCAGGATCAGTCCTTGGAGAGGGACATTATGCTGGGAGGGTGGAAAGACAGTACAAAAGAGGGAAACTCTCAATGAAGTGGATTGAGTGAGTGATTGAGGTAATGGGGGTAGATGTGTCAGAGACAATAAGATTGCTACAGGATAGAGCAGGGTTTAGGGCTGTGGTACATAGGGTTGCTAGGCGTCACAGGTGACTGAACGGCACATAACAACAACAAAATACCTATACAATCTGTGCGCTGAATAAATCATTCAAAAAGCTGGACTTTCATCCCAGAAGCTGGACTTTGTGAAGAACAATATGGCATTAGGATTGGAGGAACACTCATCAACAACTTGTGTTATGCAGATGAAACAGTCTTGCTTGCTGAAAGCAAAAAGGACTTAAAACACATGCTGCTGATGACATCTTACCGCCAAGAATAAAACAATCCTCACCACCAGGCCAACATCATGACAAATGGAGAAATGATTGAACTTGTCAACAATTTCCTCTTATTTGGATCCACAATCAATACTCTTGGTACCAGCAGTCATAAGATGCTCACTGGAAAAAAGTGATAAAGAGCAACGATGTCCGTTTAAAGACTAAGGTTTGCCTGATCCAAGTCATGGTCTTTTCCATTACTTGCTATGCATCTGAAAATTAGACAGTGAATAAGTAAGATAGAAGAAGAATTGACGCCTTTGCATTGTGGTGTTGGAGAAGAGGAATGGATATCTCATGGACTTCCAAGAGAACAAATATGTCTCCGAGAAAGTTCCTGGGAGGCAAAGATGCTGAAGCTTCATTTCACACACTTTAGTCAGATCTTTGGGCGGGCCATTCTTTGAGTATGGGAATTCTGAAAAGGTGGAGGATGAGTGTAAGAGAGGAAGGCCCTCAACAAGATAGATTGGCACAGTGACTGCAGTAATGGGCTCTAATATATTGGAGATGATGAGGATGGAGAGGATAGGGCAAATTTCAGACCCGTTGTTCTGACCACGTTGCTCTGAGGCACGGCCAACTCAACAGCACATAACAGCAACAGTGACGGCTATGTAGTTCATAGAGAGTTACATGGCTAATCTGAAGGCTGCACCTCTCCAGCGGTTCAAATCCACCATGGGAAAAACAGGCAGGCTCCTCCCATGAGATACAGCCTTGGAAACTCAACAGGGCGTCTGCCATGAGTTGGTTCCAGCTCGATAGCAAGGACATTTTTTTCTTTTTTAGAATGACTAATGAAGGAGCATGGTGACGTTGTGCATAGTTGAGCAGTTCATATCCACCAGCTGCACCACAGGAGAACCATGAGATAGATAGTCTCCTTCAGGGAAGAAACCCCATGGAAGGTTGTCATGAATCAGAATCAACTTGACAGCAGTCAGCAAAGATGGGCTAGCGAGGTCCCTGGTAGTGTAAATGGTCGGGCACAATCATTAACTGAAAGGTCAAAGGATCAAATCCAATCAGTGGTGCTATGAGGGAAAAGGTCTGGTGATCTATAGCCACTGAAACTTCTATGGAGGGAATTGTAATCTCAAACACACAAGAGCACCATGAGTCAGAACTGATGTAAGGGCAACAGGTTTTTGTTTTGATGACTAGTGAGGAGTTCCTGGATGACAGAAGTGGTGAATATACTTGACTGCTAGCCTAAGCATTCAAGGTTTGAGTCTACTCAGAGGAGCTTCAGAAGAAAGGCCTGGCAATCTACTTCATCAAGTTCCCCCTGACCACCGAGTCAGTCATGAAGAAGAGAAAACAACACACTACTGTTCACTGTGGCTGTCAAGGCCAACAAGCACCAGATCAAACTAGCTGTAAAGAAGCTCTAGACACTGATGTGGCCAAGGTCATCACCTTGATTAGGTCTGATGGAGAGAGGAAGGCCTATGTTCGAATGCTTCTGACTGTAATGCTTTGGATGCTGCCAAAGGACAAGATAAATGAAAACGTGTGTGTGTGTGTGTGTGTGTATGTGTATGTGTATGTGTATGTGTATGTGTGTGTGTGTATCCACTGACATCTGTGTGTGTGTGAGTTTCTCAACTCCCGCCCCCATTTTAATTTTGGTGAAAGTTCACACAACAAATTGGCTTCTCATTTAACAAGCTAGGAGCAAGCTAGGGTCCTTTCTGAGTCCAAATAACTCTCTTCCCAATCTCCAAATCCCAAATTGCTAGTGAGAGCTCAATTCCAAGGCAGCAGAGAGTGAGTTGTGTTCACATTATTCTTAAAGTAAAAAAATTACCTTAGAAAGGAAGTCTATCAGAGAATATGTAAACTGAGTAAGCACTCTCCAAATTTATTCATTTCTATGGCACTCTGTCGATTTTAGGCATAATTCCTTATAAAGATACATAGAAAAAGGTTCTTTGTCAATTCCCTATTTAACGTTTTCCCACTCTTACCTACTTCCTCTTTGCTGACATGGATAAGCCTTGAGCTTAGTCACGATATTCCCTCCTGCCTACTACATTTTCAATTTTAATTTGTTTCCATCATTACATATTTACCATGCCATTCTTCCCTACAGGTATTTTTAGACACTTCATATTTATTTCCACGCCCTCATCCTCAAACCCTTTGGAAAAAGCATTTTCTTCTCATTCAAAGCCTCAGCTTGACACAGACCAGGAAAGAAGAAAATGACACAAAGTGAAGTTACAAGCATGAGAGGAAATGGGGCTGGAATACACAACCTAGAAGTCGGTTTCTTGTATGAGACAGAACGTTATTGCTAACAACAGTTTCTCAGCCTAGGCATCATGGACATTTCAGACAAGATCATTATTTACTATTGGTGGGGAACATTCCCCTGTGAAGTGGGGTATGCTTAGCAGCATCCCTGACTTCCAGGTACAAGATGCCAGTAGCAAAATCTCACTCCCAGCTGCTACAACTGCAAATGTTTCCAGACATTTCTTTGGGGTGGGAGGGTTGCACCAAAATCTTGGTACAGAGGTCAAACTTTGGGCTAAAGTTTCAAGACACCAGGATGAGTAAAGATCCAGCTTGCTTGTCATTTAACAGTGCAAGAAAAGAGAGACGTGAAACATGCTTAAGACTTATATTTACATGCTCCTTTATTAGCTCGTGCTGCTCTACAGAAAAAGCACAAATGAGTGGCGGCAGCAAACAGAAATTTTTATTTTCACAGTTTAGGAAGCTGGAAGTCTGAATTCAGTGCACCAGTTCTAGAAAAAGTCTCACTCTCTTCCTTCTCTCTCTCTGTCTCTGTCTCTTCATAAGCTGGCCTAGTGGTAAGAAGCTGCACTGCAAACTCGAAGGCACCCGGTTTGAATACACCAGGTGCTTCATGGGAGAGGAATGAGCAATCTCCTCCCAAGCAATTTACTGCCTCTGAAAATCCGCTGGAGGGTCAGCTATGTGTCATTTCTGCCTCGACGGCACCCAACAACATAAACTGTAGGGGCAGAGCTCTGTCTTTTCCCTTCCCAGCCTCTGTGGCCTGCGTCCTTGGGATCTCAGGTGACGTGCCATCTACTCTCCCCAGCTGTGCCTGTTTGCTCACTCTACTTTCCTATTTCAAAAGAGACTGATTTCAAACACGCCTTCTATGAACATGAATTCATCCATGCAACAAAGTCAACCCATTCCTAAATGAGATTATAACCACAAGGATCAGGATTTATGATATTGGAGGGGGAGGGGACCCACCAAATAATCCCAAACACACACACACATTCCTATTCGTTTCACAGGATACTCGGCACGATTTAACCTGCCCACCAACTCTGAGTACCTATGGTCCCACGGTGCCCTCCTCTCCCATGAACCCCTGGACATCAGACTGGCATATCATGTTACAGCTGGGTGCTTCAAACTCTTCCGGGTTTCTTCACTCTCTAAAGCAGCGTTTCTCTACCCTGGCACTATCGACATGTGGGGCCAGATCATTCTTTGTGGCTGGGACCACCCCACGCATTGTAAGGTGGTTAGCAACATTCCCAGCCTCTAAGACGTCAGTTGTACCTTCCTTCCGGTGACAGGCATATTAATCTCTCCACAAGGATGCCCATGTGATCCCTGGAGCCTGTGAATAGACTATGTTACGGACACACTGAATTTTGTCCCCCACTCCAAAATGCATGATAACTTATCTAGGCTGTAAATTCTTGGTATTATGTAATTATTTTTTTACATTTTGTGGACCTCGATGATGTCAACAAGGTAAGATCAGAGACAGTGATATTAATGATATTAATATTATTATGTTAATATTAATATACAAATGTAAGTTGCATTTTGAGTCAATCTTTTGGGAAAAAGACAGAAAGAAGAGCTGGGAGTAAAACATATCTTTCGGACCCAGGGATCCGGGATTGAGAAGCTCCTAGACCCAGCAGAAAATCAAGACACCCAGAGATCTATCTCAAAGGAACACTGGACCTCCAGGTATTACAGTGAGGCAAAGACCTTCCCCAGGAGCTGGAAGAGAGACAACGTGGTTCCCCCTAGAGCTGGAATCCTGAATTCGGACTTTGAGCATCCTGATTTGTGTTTGTTAAAGCCATCCACTTGTGATAGTTCTGTAACAGCAGCACTAGGTAACTAAGACAGGAGATATGGCAACAGGGACTTAAGGCTGCGGATGGAACAAGATTTGCCAATCGGCTTGACCCTGATAAGAGGAGATTTCCTGGATTACTCAGTTGGACCTAATGTCATTACAAGGATCCAAAGGAGAGCTAGGGGGAGGCATGATTGGTGAGAAGGGTCAGGGCGCTACAACGTGGCCGGCTTTGAAGACTGAGAAAGGAGGTCACGGAAAAAGACAAGGAAGCACATCCTTCTCCTGCCTCCAGAAGGAATGTGACCCTGCTATCACCTTGAAGTCAGCTCAGAGACCCATTGGGACATCTGACCTCCAGGTCAGGTAGATAAGTTTGTGCTGTTCTAAGCCATCCACTCTGCAGATTAGTTTGTTACTACAGCAGCAATAGGAAACTAAGACACTTCCACCATCCTCCTGTGACAAACAACACTGCCTTCCTCTAGATCTCGACAGGCCCTAAAAGTCCACACCTCCAAGCAGAAACCACTGCACTACATAGCGTCCAGTCCTCTCTCCCAAGACAAGTACAGTGGGCCTCTTCATGATTCACACCCAGACCTGCTGAGCATGTCACAAAAGAGAGACAAGTCCTCTGCTCTGGGGCCACCAAGCTTGGCACCTGGCCCACACGCTGCATCCTTTCAGTCCCCTCTGAAGACATGATGCCAGAAGGTGGTTTGACTCTCCTGAATTTTGTATCTACCTCTGTATCCCATAGACTATGTTCAGTTCCTGGCTTCATTGTTGGGTGCCATCAAGTCTATTTTAACTCACAGTGACTCCAAGTGACAGAGTACGAGTGCTACATAGGCTTTTTCAGGGTCATTATCTTTACAGGAGCAGATTATTACACCGCCTGACCATGGAGCAGCTGGGTGGGTTCGAACCACCAACTTGCGAGTTAGCAGCTGAGTGCTTAATCACTGCACTTAACCAGGGTTACCTGTGCCTTTTGTTAGGTGATGGCATAAAATGCCATATCCTGACCTCCAAGCAGAGTACTGTGATGAAGGCCTTTGGCATTCTCTTCACCATCAGAAACTCTGCTGTCACAAATGCTTCTTCTGTATCTTTGCACCGTCAAGCCTCTCTCTCAAGTAATCACTTCACCTCATCTCCAAACTGCAGTCAACCCTGAAGATTCAGTTTAAAATGTTACTTGCACAGTAATGTCCCCCGAGACTCTCCAATGCACCAGGAATCACCACCACCCTCTTTGGTCCTGAGCTGATGGTTCTGTGCTTCGTCTCCCTCATCAGACTGTGGGTTCTTTCTTGAGATCTAACCCCAGATTTGAGCCTCTCTGCATACTTAGCGCCTCCAGATATCCGCATGTATGCACAGGAAATGGAGGGAAGAACGCATCCAAGTCCTGATTGTTTAGAAAGCCTTTTGCTTGTGTCCAAGAGAAACCAGCAAACGCCACATCAGGTATGGGCTATCATCCTAGCTCTAAATCGTGCAAATTAGAAGAACCCATGGACTAGAATAAGACTTACTTCCCTTATCTGTGATCCAAGTTAGAGACAGGGCTAAACTGCTAAGAACACAAATTGGCAAACATATTCCACCACTCCACACCATTTGCCCCATTTGCCCTTTTTCTACGCCATACAAATACCCAGCTCGTCTAGAAATCAGCTATCCTTAACGCAGCTCTGAAGTGAAGGATGAGGAAATATGCCCAGAGTCATAGCTGACTGTGTTTAACACCTCCTTGGCATAGGTCATAAAATGGCCATTACTGAGCTTTGAGTGAGTAGAAGGAGAATAGAGCTGCCACATTTACGAGCATCTTGGGAGTGGGAGCCATTGACTAAACAGCTTAGTTTAAAACCAAAGGATCTGCTAAAAGAACGAAGCAGAAACTGGTGTGGTCCACCAGAGAGGGAATTCGCAGGCTTTCCCAGCTGCAGTGCAAGAGAGAAGCTGGGCAAACCGTGAGCGGACAGTGGAGCAGTCAGGCATCAAGAGAGATACTCAGAGGGAGCTCTGGTGGCCCAGTGGCAAGAAGCCGCACTACAATCCTGAAGGCGTGCAGTTCAAATCCACCAGATGCTCTGCTGGAGCAGGAGGAACACTCTCTTCCTGTGCCAACTGGAACCGACTCAACGGTACACAACAAGAACATTTTTTTTTAAAAATGTTATTAATTTTAATGAAAGTTTACAGAGACTTTGGATTTCCATTCATTCGTTGTTGCACTTTTCTCCCTGTCCACCCCTCCCCACCAGTTCTCGCATCTTTTTGAAAAGTAAAAGAATAATTCTTTCATTGTTATACCATCCCTCCCCCCAAGTCCACTCCACTATACAGCCTTCATTCTGGACTCCTGTCATGACAATAATACCTAGTTGGATATCCCTTTTAAACAGTTTTCTCCCTCATCTGTTTCAAAGCAGTATACATTATTGAACCCATCTTTCTCACTCTCTCCCCAAAACCAAAGTCAGTCCTCTTTTACAACAGTGGCACCATGCAGTATTTGTCCTTTTGTGACTGGGATACTTCACTCAGCATAATGTCCTCCAGGGTCACCCATTTTGAATAGTATTGCATGAGTTCCTGGTTTTTCAATGCAGCATAGCATTCCATTATGTGAATATACCACAGCTTCTCTATCCATTCGTTTGTTGACGGGCACTTGGGTTATTTCCAACTCTTTGCTATTGTGAACAAAGCCACAATAAACATGGATGTGCATATAAAAAAATTTTAAAAGAGGAAAAAAATAAGAAGAAAAAAAATAAGGGAAAAAAAGAGAGCTACTCAGGGTTTGGGATTCAGCTGGAGGGCCCAGGGGACCTTGATGCCAGCTGAAGGCACCAGTGTGTGGGCACTTGCTAGGTGGCAACAGGAGATGCACCTCCTCTCTTGTCCAGGTGAGTGGCCCTTCAGGGGACGCAGTGTCTGTAGCTCTCTGGCTATCACAGTGGTGGGGAGATGGACGACACAGCAGACTGTCAGGATGGCACAGGACTGGGCCAGTTTGCATTCTGTTGCGCACATGGTCACTGCGAGCTGGGGTCTACTTGAAGGCACCTAACAAGAGCAGCAACAAGGTGCCCCACCCCCGAAGGGGAACTACCACCATTACGTTCCAGGCCCGGAGACTGGGAACTTGGAAGACACATTTCTCAGCCACATTTCTCACATCTGCTGGCTGTGTTCCAGGCAGCTCCTGCGAATGGGAACTCTTTCCCCGATGTTTGGAGGTGGGAAGGAGGGAGAGGCCGCTCTGCTTCTGGCAGTGCTTCCTGCCTCGTGAAAGTGCAGGTGGCTCCAACATCAGCACCAGCAAGTGAACGCGAATTTGGGGGCTTCCGCTCCTCGATACTCGGGCGACACCTTTACCCGCTTTTCGCTTCTCTAAGCCAATATTACCGGTAGCTTACTGATCTTCACATCACCCTATTTTCCTTCCTGTATGTCTCCAGACCTTTCCACGCCACTGTAATAAATTCCTTGATTTAAATACTTGTCAACTTAAACACACACACACAAACAAATTAAGAAGAAACATCAATTCCAGGCCCAGGAGTTGTGTTGGGGATGCCGGGGCTACCATGGCAGTCAGCAAGAACAAGTGCCTTACAAAAGGAGGAACAAGAAGAGCTAAGGAAACCTTTCCCACCAGACAAGAACAAGTACGACAATGTAGGTCCCTTTAGGACCAGATACTCTTGCTCTAGCTACACCTATGGCAGGAGCACCAGTAGCTGAAGCAGAGGACCAGAGAGACCTGACATCAGATGGAGCTGGCTGCTATCTCTCCATGGACAGAACAAGAGATAAATTAAGAGCCTTTGCCCAACTGCTGGTATATCTGAGCCACGTGTCTTTGGACCCTTATTGATAGGAATCTGCACTACAATCCCAAGGGCAGCAGTTTAAAATGACCAGATGCTTCACATGAAAAGGGTCACTATGAGTCGCCTATGACTCGACGGCATTTAAGAACAACAGCATAGAGAGAGATCAGTTGGCCTACTGGACAGAAAGTGATGATACCAAGCCAAAGGTACTGGATTCCAAGATATACACTAAAAGCAAGAGCAATATGAGAAAAGTGCATAAAGTGGACTTCAAGGGACATTACCAAGAAAGTGGAAAACAACCTACATAATAAAGAAAATATCTGAAAGCTTTTATCAGATAAGGATTTACTATTCAGAATACATGATGAACACAACAACAAAAACTCATCAATGAAAGGACTTGCAACCCAATTAAAAGATGTGCAAACCCATCAACAAATGAATGGAAAGAGAAGCTGTGGTAGATTCACACAATGGGATACTACACAGCACTAAAAACAAGGAACTCATAAAATAGTTTACAAAATAGGTGACCCTGGAGGACATTATGCTAAGTGAAATATCTCAGTCACAAAAAGGACAAATACTGCACAATGACACTGTTATAAAACAGGACTGACGTGGTGGTTGGGGGAAAACTAAGAAAAGAGGGGATAAATAATGAACACTGCACTGAACCTGATGAGGGAAAGAATTGTCTAAAAGAAATATTTGATTAGGTATCATTTGCATGACAACAATCCAGAATAAGAGGTGCATAGCAAAGTGGACTCAGGGGTGGGGGGAGGGAGGAACTTGTGCAACAATGAAAGAATCTCTTTAAAAGAAAAAGCAAACTGAGGTGGGGGGAGAAAAATGTGCAACAATGAATGAATGGAAATCCAAGTTTTCTGTAAACTTTCGTTAAAATAGCAATAAAATTTTTTAAAACATTTTAAAAAAAGGAGAGCTAGGGAGAAAGAGTTGATGCATTTTCGCAAAAAGATTGATACGATGTAAAGGCACCAGCTTTGCTAAATAGCAGAACTACTAAGATGACGCTAGTTACAAGGACTCGAGGAACCAAACTTGTGTCTGATGGGCTCAAGGGCCGTCTTTCTGAAGTGAGCCTTGCTGATTTGCAAGATGATGAGGCTGCATTTAGAACATTCAAGCTAATTACTGAGGATGTTCAAGGCAAAAACTGCCTCACTAACCTCCATGGCACAGATCTTACCTCATGCCAAAATGATGCTCCATGGTCAGAAAACAGCAGGCCACGGCTTAAGCTCATGTGGATGTCAAGACTTCCAATGGGTATTTGCTTCATCTGTTTTGTGTAAGTTTTAACCCCCCCCCCACACACACACCCTCAACAATCAGATTCTGAAGACCTCTTATGCTCAGCACCAACAGGTCCACCAAAGAAAATTATGGGAATTATGACCCGAGAAGTGTAGAAAAATGATGTAAAAGAAGTGATCAATAAATTGATTTCAGACAGCACCAGGAAAGACATAGAAAAGGCTTGCCAGCGTATATATCCTCTCCATGATGTATTTGTAAGAAAAGTCAAAATGCTGAAGAAGGCCAAGTCTGAATTGGGCGAACTCATGGAGCTTCAGGTAAAGGTTGTAGCTCCGGAAAAGCTACCGGAGAGCAGACAGGAGCTAAAAAGTTGAACGAGCTGATGACTAGTTCGCAAATAGGTTTAAAATTCAGACTTTTAATAATGACAAATAAAAGCTATTATTGTGGGTCGGGGGAAGAGAAAGTGACTCTTAGACGATTATATACCACAACCTCTTCAGGATGTCCCCTTACACATACACATAAACATTTTATGGCCTATGTACTTTGCTGAAAAACGCTTCACAGAAGCAAAAGCTATATAGTAAATGAGATTGGTAAGCTGTCCAAACCCTGCATGGAACAGTGAGAAATTAATTCTGAATGCTGCAATTGAGATGCTTGTCCACTGACTTGACATTTTCATAAAGATGACAAGGGTGGTGGTTTTTTGAACCACTGGGATCATCTCCAGTCGTCTGTGCCTTTTGATCAATGTCTAGCATTTATGGACTATTTTTCAAGTGCTGTTGTTCATTGCCTTCGAGAGGGAGACTCCAGATGAGATGGATTGATATAGTAACTGGGGCAATCTGGGCAGGTGCGTTAGACTTAGTGAGACTGGCTCAGGACAGGGAAGGGTTCAGGGTTGCTGTACATAGGGTCGCTATGCATCGCAGGCGACTCAACCAATAACATTTTATGGCAGGTTTGGAAGCAGGAGTGGCATCCACTTCCTCAATAACATGCCTCCAGAAACCCTATGAACTTTGATAAATATAGAGAGTTGTAGAGGGGCTTCAAGCCTTTTGTTCATAGGATCGCTATGAGTCATGCTTGACTTGAAGGCAATCAACAAAAACAACAATGTAAGTATATAGGGCCACTTTAGAAAGGCAGGGACAGTGACACAGCTTACAAAGACAATGCTCTACTTCCTACTTTGGACAGTAGTGGCAAGGGTCTTAAATGCCTGCAAGCAGACATCTAAGGTGCAGCTACTGATCTTTCCCTGTCCAAAAGGAGAACAGTGAAGAAAAGACCCATACAAATAATTAGCCCAAAGGATGAATGGATCAAGAGAATCTCAACCTCCATGACCTTGAGACCAAGAGAAATAGATGGTGCCCCACTACTAATGCCAATCATTCTGAAGTGAATTACAAAAGGTAGACCTTGGGGGTGGGGGGAAGAGAAAGAAGAGGAGAGGAGAGGAGAGAGAAAGAACAGAACAAAACACAGAGCCAGGCTTGTTGGCCTGATACACACTGCTAGACTCCTGTAAATATGGCCCTTGATCACCTCTCAAGCCTGAAACCCTGTTAAAGCTGTCAAGCAATAGAAAGTCTATAAAATGAACACGGCAGCTGTGATGGCTCAGGGGCGAGGAGACCGACCACTAACCTAAAGTCTGGATGCCCCAGGAGACAGGTGGATAACCTCCTCCCACTGACGTACAGCCTCAGCAAGCTCAGTGGAGGGGCATAGATCAGTCAGTTCTGATTCAACAGCACACAACCACCACCACCACCACCACCACCACCACCACCTCAGATGAACACCAACACTAAGCATTCGACTGTACAAGGTCAAAAAACAAAGCATCTGCCTCGCAATAAACTCCGAAGGCAGAAAGCACTAAGAATGAAAGCCAAATGGAAACAAGAATCAGGGAGTGGAAGGAGAAAAGAAGAAGGGGGCAGAAAAAGAGAAGGGGGCAAATCACCAGGCTTGCAGAGGTTAGTGGGCAGATGGGGTGATAATAGGCATAGATCAATAGTAAAGAATTCGAGAAACTACAACACATACGACTTAGTATAAAACACACTGGACGTGAATGAGACAGTGTAAATGGAAGGCTAGAAAACACAATGGATATGAATAATTGTGTGCAAACCAATAAAAATATGATGGGGCGGGGGGGGGAGAATCTCAGGGAGGAAGAATGGAAAGTAGTTACCATGTGGGGATTGTGATTTATGTCATCAAACACGACATGCATGCAGTGAACAGAATACCACTTGGCTCTCCCCATAACAAGCTGTTTTGGTGGTGGTGTGTGTTTGCTTGCTGTTACTGTTAAGTTTGGGATAGTGCCAGTGCTGTAAGGGGTTCAGAACATGAAGGTCCATGGCTACCAAAGTTAAGAACCTGGCTTGCTAGTGCTGTTCTCCAGCTTTCTCCCAACTCCAGCAGATGAATGTGAGAACACACGCTTCTGAAACAGCAGAAATCCAGCCACTACCAGCAACAAGAGGAGCCCAGCCTCGTCCTTTCTGACCTTCTCTAGAACGCTACATTCTGGAGTTTGGGGATAATCTCTCTCTCCCTCCAGTCCGAGGGGCAAAGAAGTGCACCCCAGCTATTCCTTCTTTGTAATCTATACCTCTTGCCCCACAGATAACTTTTCTTAATCTGAGATGCTAATGTTTTGATAAATAATGCCACCCTCTGATATCTATCTCATGTGAACAAAGCGGGGTATGGTCTTTGGTGCTAGTTTCAAACTTCTTGGCGTGTTTGGTTTTTGTTTGGCCTAAATCTCATGCCATTCCACGGGCTCCCTCGCTTCATCTCGGCAGTGCTAATTGTTCCTTTGAGTTTTTTCTTAAGGACTAGTACAACCTCCCTTCCCATAAGGAAACAGACAGACCTGAGGCAGAGCTATAAAAGCAGGTGTACTGGAAGGGATGAGACTTGTTCATTCTCAAAACAACTACTGTTCATTCTCTAAAAGCAAGTGGCTTTTGTAATATCCATCAACCAGTCTTGCCCAGCTCTGGTCTCCAATACTCTGAACGAAGAGCAAACATTTCCAAGGTATCCAACAGCTCTGCCAGCGTGCCCTATCATTTACCGTTATTGTATCTTGAGCAGGAACCCTGGTGGCTCAACTTTTAAAGCACTGGGATGTTGTTAGAACTCACCAGCTACTGTGTCTGCCCCTGTCGAGTTAATAGCATGTGGGACTGTTCTACTGACTGTCCCATAGGGTCACTACAAGTCACTTGATGTCAGCTATAGGTTTGGATGTGGTTGTCTTGTGTTATATGTTGTTTGCTGTGTACCGCAGAGTCAGAACCGACCCATCACTGACCCTCTGGTGGGTTTTAAGAGACAGTTAGTTAATTGCATGGGCAAAGATTGCCCATCCTTTTCCGGTGGAGCAGCTGGTGGCCTCAAACTGCTTGCCTTCAGGATTGCAGAGCAGCTTCTTGCCACCAGGCCACATTTCACTATTAATTGTCTTTGGTGGGATAATCACTCACAGTCTTAAGGAGACGACCCCTTGTTGTTGACTACCCCACCTCTTAAGCACTTAGATTCCTGAAACTTAAGTTCTCACGTTGGTAGGAAAAGGAAGAGATCAATATTAAAAATGTCTTCTCTACCCTCACCTCACAGCACACACCCCCTCCAGAAAAAGGATTCTGAAGTTTCTGTAGAACAATCAGATGACAAACATATTTCAAACTACGTTTTCTCCAATCCTTACAAACGGCATAGAAATAGATCCTTTGAGGTTTGAGAAAAATATTTGGGCGAAGGGACCTGTTCAAACTGCCCGCAGCACAAGCACAAAACCTCGCCATCGATTCTTGACAAAGATTGCAGCACTCCGCCCCAGAGAGACATATGCAGGTGGCCACGAAGGCACCATGTGCGTGACGCAGGTGGGAGAAATGCCCCATGAAGCCCACCTCCCAGGGCCAGGGACACCAGCTCGGGTCCTACCTCGGACTTCCACACGGCGTAGGAGGGGCCGCGATTGGCTGGCGGCTGGAACTTCCTCTGCTGGAGCCACCTTCTGGGAGACGTGAAGATGCCATTGGGGCCACCAGCCGAGGGGCAGAGGATGCTGGTGGCGCTGCGGCCACCGCCCGGGCCAGCCAGCCCCGAGGGCGAGTCCCAGGCCGGGCTCTTCCTGAGGCCACCTCGACCCAGGGGCACCTCATAGTCAAAGTGGAAGCTGCCTGACGGCGACTTCTCCTGCGGGGTACTGGGGGTGGAGAACGACGAGCAGAGGGGCCTGGGGGCCGGCAGGCGAGCAGTCCGGGGGGGCGGGCCCCGGAGCGAGGATGTCCCGCGGGGCGCGGAACCCTCAGCAGCCTGGACACACAGATGGCCGCCCGGCGTCCCCCGTTCGCTGTCGGCGTCTGCCTCAGCCCCACGGCCGCCGATCAGGGCCGGGTCCAGGCTGCGGGTCTGGCGCAGTTTCCTCTTGGAGTGGCCCTTGGCCGCGGTCGCGCCTCCGGGGCCCGGCGAGGAGCAGGAGAAGACGCTGTGCAGGAGGCTCTGCGCGGACATCGCAGCGACGCGGGCGCAGGGCTCCGGGTTCCGGGGCGCAGGACAGTAGGGGCACCTCACACGCTGTCCGCGCGATCCCGGGGCCGCAGCGGGGGCAGGGGCCGGAGCACCATCGTCAGCCTTCTAGGAAAGAGCCCAGGGCTTCCGCGGCCGCTCCCACCTTCCCCGGAGCGCGAGCCGGGAAGGCGCAGGAGGAGGGGAAGGTCAGGCGCTCGCGGGCTCCCGGCCCCGGCCGCCAGCGCCACTCCCCCTGCACAGTGGAAGCGGGAGAGCTGGCTCAGACTCGGGACAGCCTCGAAGTCTCCAGCAGGCTCCTCCTCGCCTCCTGAGGACCGTCCCGAGGGCCAGGGCGGAGGCTGCCGGGCCTGGGTGTGCGCCCGGGGCGCGCCCGCAGCACTCCTGCGCCGCAACCCAGGCGTCTTCCGGAGTCCGAGCCCCGTGCTGGGGAGCCCTCGGGGCGCTCGCCGTCCTAGCCTCGCACCCTGGGCGGCGTGCCTGAAGTCGGCTTGCTGCTGTTGTCACTGATGCCAGCGGAGAGGCGCGAGGGGGTCTTCAAGTACAGGTTCCCGGGGGTCTGGCTCCAGCAAAGTGCGGATAAGGAGCGTACTGCGCTCAGAGCCGAAGTGGCTGCGGCAGGGGAACTGCACGCGGAACAGGCGGCCCAACCAGGAGCCAATTAAGGCGCGTCCTCGAGGGGAGGGCGCCCGGATCCCGCCGGGGAGGGGGCCTTGAAATTTCCAGTCCAGCCTTGGGCCCCGGCGGGTGCGCAGGGAAGCCTCCACACACCGGGCCGGGGAGCAGCGAGGAGCCGGAGAAAACCCAAGAGGGAGAGTGGTAGGCGCCAAACCTGGGAAGCCAGCGGTGATCGAGGTCTTGGGCTGGAGGAAAGGCGTGATGACCCCAGTGCGGACTTTCCTTCGTCTCCCCTCCCCCAGGTCCGGGGGTCTGGATGCCAGCTCCACTCACGTTTCTAGAAAGGAAGGGAGGTGTCAGATTGCACCCCACCCACTGGGGCGGCTGGGCAGCCCCGAGTGATTGCCCTGAAGTTGGAGTGAGATCTTCATTCTTCCCACCTCCCCACCCCTAGCCCCCTGCTGGTTTTGTTTAAGAGGCGAAAGGATGGAGACTGGGTTCCAGTGTCCGGGCTGCCAGGGCACGGGCTGGCGGCGGGGACCTGCTGGGAAGGGCTACAAGCGCGTGTGTGAATGTGATCCGGGAGGAGGGCTAGGGGCGGACGCCAGGCGCGGGAGCTCCCTGCTGCCCAAGTCCCGGGCCTCCGGACGCCACAGCCACCTTCCTGGGAAGCTGGAAGGCGCCTGGTGCCCTGCGTGCCCCGCCACAAGACCCTGGCTACTTATCTCGCTACTGTCCAGCGCCTGGAATCCGCAACACCTCGCCCACCTCTCGGAGTGCTTTTAGGATGGGATATTTCCGTTTTACTGTGCACCTTACAGTCGTCTTGGTGAGGGGCCAGACAAGATGTGGGAGCTAGGCGCCTAGTCTATTTTCTATTTAACTGTTTTTTGCCCTCTTTCTACTTGGGGCGGGAGAGAGAGTTTTAGACAAAAGTAAAAAAAAAAAAGAAGAAAAAAAAAGAAAAGGAGGGAGAAGAAAATTGTCAAAGGGTTTATAAATACAGGTGTTTACTGCCAACATTTGTTTTGGTTTACAGAATTGTCTGCAGTTGGTTTGGGAAGGCTACAAATGTGACCAGGCGCATTCTAGGAGGCGGCATTTAGTGTGATCTTATTACTGGGGTCGTGGTGGAGGGACACAAGGACCGGGCCCTGGATTCCTCTGGACAGGCTGCGCCCAGGCACTTTCTCTGGAGCTCTGTGTTTCTCACCACCCTTAGCCCTCCACCCTCTCTTCGCCCTGGCCGGGGTGTGCCCTTGAAAGGTACAACTTTGCAGGTTTGCTGGCTTCCGTACCTGAGCACACATCATTTCTGTTTTGGGGACTAGTATATTTGGTTTTTCTTCTGTCCCCCAACAAGCCACCAGAAAAGGCCAGGACTGCAGAGTGGGGCTTGCCTGCCCGTTCCTTCTCAGCAGTACCTTATCATTTGCCCCGAGTAGTAAAAACTCAATGTCGCCACCACTCGGATACCATTTCATGCAATTGGCTATGCCTCACTGGATTTTGGCATTTGGGGTAGATGGTTAACAAAGTCACACTTCCTAGAACCACGCAGAACTCAAGGTTGTTAAGCTCATGTAATTTGTGAGTCACAGAAGCCCTAGTTCTTAGAGTCCATATAACGACCAGGAGTTTGAAAGGGGAACCTGACCAAATGGGCAGGGCTAATATGGAAGCCCTTTAAGCATATAGCCTTACATTCTTAGCCATGGTGCTCAAGAGACAATTAGCAGACAGGGATCTTCTATTTGCACTTGGGACCCTAGAACAGACACGTGTGTCAGTTAATTGAGCATCTTGTTTCCAAGGAGTCTTGACCCTCCATTAACCTGGAGCTTGTCTCACTGTTGGAAACAATGGATAACTCCTTGTAAATATTTATTAAATTAAGCATGGGCTCCTGTTTTAATCTCATTGTCAGTATGCGCACTTTTAAAAGATAAGAGGGATAAAACCAACTATAAGATATCATCTTATCCCAGTAACTATAACAAAGTTCAACAGAGGAGCAAACAATAAATCCTGGCCAGATTTTGGAAAGACTGGAACCCTTATTCACTATTGGTGAGAGTGTGAAATGGTGCAACCACTATGGAAGGCAGTTTGGTGCTTTCTCAAAAAGTTGGAAATAGAAATACCACTTGACCCTGTAATTCCACTACTGGGAATATGCCCTATAGAAATCAGAGCTACCACCCAAACAGATATAGGCACACCCATGTTTAATTGGTGTGTTATTCACAATAGCAAAGAGATGGAAACAACCCAAGTGCCCATCAACAAATGAATGAATGAATAAAGAAGCTATGGTATAGTCACACAATGAAATACTATGCAGCACTGAAAGGTAAAGAACTCGTGAAATATTATACAAAATGGGTGATCCTGGAGGACATTATGATGAGTGAAATATCTCAGTCACAAAAGGGCAAATACTGCATAGCATCACTGTTATAAGCAGGTCTAATATGAGGGGTTGGGAGGAGAATAGGATAAGAGTAGATAGATAATGACCACTGCATTGGAACAGATGAAGGAAAGAACTGTCTAAAAGGAATATATGATTAGGCATTATATGTAGGACAATAGCCCAGAATAAGAGACATATCATTGCAAAGACAACAGAGTGGGGGAGGTAGGTAATTGTGCAACAATGAATGAATATTAAAAAAAAAAGTGAACTGGAGGGGAAGGGAGAGCGAGGGGGTATAATGTGCAATAATGAATGAATGAAAATCCAACTTCTCTGTAACTGTTTATTAAAATCACAAAATAAAATTTTGTTTAAAAACAAACAAACACCCACAAGAGGAAAGGGGGATTCAGTGTCGTCCCTAGGATTAGTGTCACTCAATGAGGTAACTCATGGTGTCACCCTCCCCCATGGACCTTAGAATATTTTTCACTTTTAAGTATAGAATGATATTATTATATATTGCCTAAGTGTGATATTTCTTAAATTACATGGATACTGACAACAAAATTGTAAATTCTTCCAACATTGAATTACATTATGCTATAGAGTAAAAGGGACCTCTGGTGGCCTAGTGGATAACAAGTTGCACTGCTGACCTCAAGGCAAGCAGTTCAAATTCACCAGGTGCTACTTGGGAGAAAGAAGGGCAGCCTCCTCCTGTGTGATTTACAGACTCTGAAAACCTGCTGGAGGGTCACCTATGAGTCGCTTACTACTCGACAGCAATGAGTTTGAGTTTGGTTTCTTTGTTTGTTTGTTTGTAAAGAGTTAAAGCATTGCCTGCTAGGCCCAGCAGAGAATTAACTGCTTGCCTTTGGTATTGAGCCGAGGAGAATCCAAAGCACCAAGGCAGAGAAGTCAATCTGCAGTCTTTGGGGGAAAAGCTCCTCTTTAGAGTTGGAGAGGAAGACCCCGGATGAGATGGACAGATACAGTGACGGGGGAAATGCGGGTTCGTGTGTTGGAATTAATGAGACTGGCTCAGGACAGGGCAGGCTTTAGAGCTGCTGTCGCTATGAGCCACAGGCAACTCGATGGCACATAACAACAACAACAGTGTTGAGTTTCACTTCACCATCCCCTAGATGAGTTCCTTTATTCTGCATATACAGGATTAGCATCTCGAAGCAGCCCTGCTCTAGAACCAAAGCTGCTTAACTTCAGGCCTTCTTCATTTACATTGGAGCCTCACACCTACCTGGACAAAGGGAACTGTCTTCAGTCTGTCACTCACCTGGGCCATTAGGAAAGATTTCTTTTTGTCCCTCCTTAAGACTATGAATATCCTGGATTACTCTTATCAAAAGTCTCTCATAGCAGAGAAAGTTTGTAAGCAAGATGTATGCGCACCCCTTTTAGCACATTCATGTGGGAAGAAATGTTAGTGTTCTAATTTGTATACATTTCCAAAAGGATGGAGCCTTTTGGGTCTCAGCCAGAAGTATGATATTGCTTCATTTTCTGTAGTTTCTTTCCCCTTTATAAAGTGTCAAGTAAAGTAAACTACTTTTCTAGACTGTTTGCAACTGCAGTGGTTTTAAGATTATTAGTTACAACATTACTAGTAACTAAAAAAAAAAAAAACAAACACCCAACAAACAACATTATTAGTAACTGAGTTTTTGGTATTGTTAGCTGCCATCGAGTACGACTCATAGCAAGCCTATGAACAAAAAGATGTGAACCCTGTTCTGTCCTGAGCCGTCCTCACACTTCCTGACACACAAGAGCCCGTTGCAGCAGTCACTGTGTCAGTCCACCTGGTTGAGTCTTCCTCTCCTTCACCAACCCTCCATCCTTTCCAGCATCATAACCCTCTCCAAGGAACAGCCCCTCCTAGTAGCCTTTTTTTTCCTACTTCTCCTTGTCCTTCAATTATTACTCCATTCCAAAAAAAGTTTATAAGTACTGATTACTATATAATGTTGCGACTAAGTCACCAGAAAATTCGACTAAAGCAGTGACTATAGTTCAAGGAGTTGGAACTGACTCCTAGCCGACCTTCCATTGGTTTTGGAGGTGGTAAATCCCAAGGGAGGAGGAGATTGCCCTGCTTTCTCACTCAAAATCACGAGTAGATTTGAACCACCAGAGAGACGTGGCCTCTGGTTTAGAAGTGCAACTCCCCACCGACTTGCCCACCTGAGCTCCCTAGTGACTCCAACACCAACAATTTGTAAAAAGCAAAGCCCCAACACACACACACACACACACACACACACACACACACACACACACACGCACTGGCAAAAATTGCGTGCTCACAGACAAAACCATCATAGGAGTGGTATTAATAAATTCAGGATTATTCAGACATATGGTAGAGTTGTAAAACTGACATCAATTGCCTCCAGCCTGCAAAATTGGTCGCTTTGCTCTGGAATCCTACTTCTCTTTCTTTAGTCATGTACTTTAAACTTCCTGTCTATCAGGAGGGGAAATGCATCTTTCCTGGATTAGCATTTACCTCTTTGAAACTGTTTTGGTGTTCAGTTTTTGTTTGTTTTGTTTTTTTCAGTCATATGTAAGTTGTACCTTAAACTGTTTATCAGCAGGAGAAATGCATCCTTCCTAGATTAGCATTTACCTCTTTTAAAAATTTATTTATTAATCTTTATTTTATTATTTTTGTGTGGGTACCGTCAAATCGGGTCTGACTGGTACAGGAGGAGATTGTCCCTCCTTCTCCTGCAGAGCATCTGGTGGATTTAAACCATGCGCCTCTGGGATTTCAGTGCAGCTTCTTGCCACTAGGCCACCAGAGCTCTCCAGCATTTACTTTTTGAAGCAGTATTTTCTTACTCATTTGTAAATTACATCACAAGTTGTCTGTTTACTGGTAACTGTATACAAATTGTTCTTTTCTATAACTTTCAACAGGATTAACACCCGACCAAAGTATAAAAACCAATGACAAAAAGAAAAAAAATCCAAACAAAAAACCAAACCACCACCAAAGACCGCTCTTAAGCTGGGAGGCAGATTTGAGAGGATTGTCTCTGCTCTCCCAGATCTGCAATAAAGTGCTTTGGATATAACAATCCATCTGCCTTACTGGCAACTGGCTACAGATAGAACCCCTTGTGTTCAGTAATAACCGTGTGATTTGAATCATCGCTATACTTGGGTAATAATGACAGCCGTAACTGGGGCACAGTAGAAAGTTTACAAAGTAAAATTAGCTTTGAGGTTTAGCCTTGTCATTTTATTGACACATGTAATATGGGCTACAAAAAACTCCCATGTTTTTATTGTTATAACTATAGGGATATTTATATTTATTAATTTTTTTAAAAAAACCCAATTTCTGCTGACATGCTGCACAAAAATTTTTATATTCATAATCAAGCATTTTAGTGTCACCAGGGACAGTCTGCACCCCCATCCCATCCCAGCCCCAAGGAGAGACACTGACATCACTACAGAAGGATAATGACTCATTAAAAAAAAAAAGAAAACCACACTTTTGTTGTAAGAAAATTCCTATTTTTTTTTAACTTATAAGTTAGAAAATGATTTTGAATGTCAACCTGACTGCTACTTGGTTTACAGTCATCATGACTTAATGTCATCCTGTTCTATTCCTGTTTGTTATATAATCCTTTGGCTTATTTAGACCAAATTCACATCAGCCTTTCTGACTGGTCACTGTGAATTACCAAACTTCATTAAAGCAAGTCAATGGGTTTCAGCTACCAATTTAAAAAAATAGTTGACTTTATTACAGTCATTTCCAAAATCCTTCCTACAGTTCATTAGCTGGCTTCAAAAATAATGAAACTGGTGGCCTTGAAAGAGATTCGATTAAGGATTTATACTATCAAAACCAGGTCCGTAAGACTTTCTCCCTTTTTTGGTGCATAATTGGTAAAGATTTATTGTCAGTTCCTGTTAGATTTCTCACAATTTCTACTTGTAAGTATGTATTAGCTGCTTACTTTGAAAAGTCTATCACTTTTAGTATTATACATTGAACAAGTCTTCCTTCTACATACCTTTAAAATTTTGTTGTAACATTTAAAAATAAAAATTATTTGTAAACCCCAAAAAGGAACTATTTGTTTATTGTTCATGCTTTTCCCCCCTCAAAGACTAAGTTAATCAATGCCTTAGGATAGCTTTTATTAAACAGCAGAACAGTCTTTTCACAATCCATCTTCCTTTATAGTTAGCCTAGAAATCCAGGATGGAAAAGAAAATGTACAATATCTATTCCATCTTGACCTGGCACAAGAATATTCTAATGAATGTTCTAGAATTCTTGGTCTGATATCAAGGTATCATCTTATCAGGGATTCTAGAAAATTCATCCTTCCCCCCCCACCCCTCGCCTCCCTATTCCCTTGAGAGTCTAGTCAACAAACATACATCTTACTATCAAAGGATATATTCTGATGCTTAACTTTATCCCTTGGAACTTTTCATATCTCTGGCCAAAATTCCTCTTTACCCTTGGTGTTTTAGACCCTAGAGCTATCTGTAGATGGTTATCATGCCTCTTGGGTCTGACTTTGTGGTTTGGCTACACTATAAAGTTCACATCTTGCTTTCAAAACCATCGTTGTAGATGATCATCCCTGGACTCCCTCCAGTTTGCTGATTTCTTTTCTGTGCTGTGGTCCAATATTTCAGGTTAGGGCATCCTATGCGGCCCTTGTTTGTTATATAATCCTTTTGCTTATACAGTCCCAAATCACATTGAACTTCCTGATTGACTGCCATATAATATTTCTAATTTCTATCTGATTGGCTCCCAACTCTTGCTCAGCATCGCTGGCTTTTGTTTCAGTCTTCCCATGTCTCTCAAGCTCATTGTAGTCCCACTGGTATCGTTTCCATGTTCTGAGTGGTGTCTAGGGTAAACAGCTTGTAGCATCTCAGCCATCTAGAGAAATAAAGTGTTCTGCCTCTAAGCTCCTGAAACATGCAAAGGAGTGAGAGGGTAGCATCGCTTTCATCTGCTTGATTGTGGAATACAAGAGAAACCCTGGCAGAGAATTTTCATAGGATTTAAGAATGCTAATTGCATTAAATAGCCAGATTGCTCCACGCATAAACTACTTCTCAACTGTAAACTAGGGATTATTTCTGCAGCTGAATTAACAACGCATCTTAATAGTCCTCTCTCTGAATGAATATAGTAACTGGCAAGACATTGCACTACAATTGATGAATGTCAGTGAAAATAAACTGAGAGGGGCCAAATGGCTCCCCGTGGGTGGGATTACCCAAAAGTTGTTTTCTCACACACCAACTCAGTGATCAGAAACAGTTATCATTTTCTGAAGATAGATAGGCCATCAGGATTCTCATGGATATGATCAATTAGAAGAGCCAAGGGTATTTGAGAGCTTGTGCCTTAGTACCGTGATGCAATAAGACGAAGCTTCAAATTCTGCTCTCCACTTTAGAAATCAATTTAATAGTATGATGCCAAAGAGGTCGGGGAGGGAGGGCAGGAATCTTTATACCAAAACTAAAAGGGGGAAGGCCAGTAACGAACATATTCACTAACCTGAATGTATTGTTGCAGCCAAGGCAGCTTAGTTCTAGTCCTTATATCATAGCAATATTATCGCAATGAATGTTCCTTAGCCCCCTGAGCATTGCACTGGTCACCATAAAGGCCACATGTCTCCAGGCTCTGTGAGAGAGAAAGAAGGGCAATCTGCATCCCATCAAGATTCCCAGCTTTGGAAAGCAGATACAGGGTCACTATGAGTCAGAGTGTTACTGAGATCTTTTTAAAAAACTTCCTTAGGATTTCCCATGTGTCAGGCACTATACTGAAGTCATGCACACATTATCTAAATCAATATTCACACTCACATACAATTTTAGTTTTGCTCAACCCTTACTTTTATAGATCACGGAAATCAAGTGGTAGGGTCCTACGTAGAGTCTACCCTAGTAAAGTGGCAAGACTGCTATTCTAATTCCAAACTCTAATAGATCCTCGAGTGTAGATTAGAAACTGTTCAGTTGGAGTTGCTATGGGCCCTTCACTGGGTAGATTTCAATTCATGATTTTTCATCTAGCTGTGTGATCTTGGGCACATAATTCCCCATCTTTCATCCTTGATTCCCTATCTGCAAAATCACACCTCTTTCAGAGGCTTTCCTAATAGTTAAAGGGTCTAATGTGTACAGCACAGGGCATTCCAGAGAGAATGGCATCAAATCTAATATACTGAGTGATCATCTATGATGTGAATTCACCTGATCTTTCACGCATTATTTTTGTCATGTTCTGTTGATTAAAGCAAGTCACTAGGTACAGCCCAGACTCTAGCGAAAGTAAATACCAGGATGCAGGGATCATTGGGTGCCCTCCTTAGAGTCACCTATGATGGTAGTTTATATCACCTATAGTCCTATAAGAGAGTCTATTATTAACATCTGTCTTTTCAAACAAGCCCATAAACACTGCTGATGTAAGACAGTGACACTATATTTGGACGACTAACATTTTATATCTTGATAAACTTGGCTTCTTTTGTGCAAAGTGTTTCTAGATTTCTGATATGGCAATAAACAACTGAATCTCATGAAATATCACTCCCTCCCTGAAAGACCAGAGAGATTTGCAATTAAAAGAAGAAAACAAAAAGTTCTCAAGTCCTAAAATGAAAACCAAAGATGCCATAGTTGGTGACACCAGAGGATCAGTGGTGGGAGCCTCCCGAGGTTGAAATGCTGACAGGATTTGATGGAGAAGAGAGCATTTTGTCTTGTTTATTTTAAAATGCAGTTGTGTGGACTTTGTCAACACAGACTGGGGGAACATTTGGGGAAGTTGTACA
The DNA here is from genome assembly GCF_000299155.1 of Elephantulus edwardii. Taxonomy (NCBI): domain Eukaryota; kingdom Metazoa; phylum Chordata; class Mammalia; order Macroscelidea; family Macroscelididae; genus Elephantulus; species Elephantulus edwardii. Next base: position 3,923,057 of record NW_006399865.1, read on the forward strand.
TCTGATAAAGGTGTGACAGCCAAAATATAAAGAAAACAATGTCTACAACTCAATACCCAAACGGTAAACCAAAGAAAAAAAATTAAACAAAGGACTTAAACAGACATTTCACCAGAAATAATATTAAAATAGCCAAAAAACACATGGCAGGATGCTCATACTTATGAGTCATTAGGGAGATAGAAGCAAAAACCACAATAAGAAACCCCCTCACCTCACCCCTATTAGGATCAAAAAGTGGAAGACAACAGATGTCAGAGAAGTTGTGGAGAAACAGAAACCCTCATCAATTGCTTTGTGGGAATGTGATACGGTGCAGCTGCTGTGGGAAACAGTTTGGTGGTTCCTCCAACAGTTGAACATAGATCTATATCATATGATCCAGCAACCCCTCTCCTGAGTATATATACCCAGAAGCAGCGAAGGTAGAACTGCAAACAAACCCGAACGCGAATGTTCACTAATGTTTTCACAATAGTCAAAAGGTGCGAACACCCAAACTGTTCATCGACAAAAGAATGGAAAGACAAAATGCAGTCTCGACGTGTGACGGAATCTTCCTCAATGATGGAGAGAAATGATGTTCAGCTGCATACCACAACATACTACGGAACTTGAAAATAGCAGGCTGAGTGAAGTAAATCCATCACAAAAGGACTAACACTCTGTGATCTCATTTCATATAAAACTAACACTTACAGGAAATAAGCAAAAAAGGAAACAAAACCTTATTCATGGCTGTCAGAGGTAGGAAGAAGGATGGGGGAGTTTTTGAGGACCACTGGTTTATGTTAATAGTGGTGGGACAAACCGGTGGGGGAAGATAGTAAGAAGGGTCATATAACTTAAAGAATGCACTCAGTGACATGAATTGGATAGTTGTTGTTGTTGTTGCTGTTAGGTACCACTGAGTCATGTATGACTCATAGTGAACCTATGAACAACATATCTGAACCCTGTCTCATCCCGTGCCATCCTCTTCAACTCTGACATACTTGAGCCCATTGCTGCAGTCAGTGTATCATTCAATTTGGTCGAGGCTCTTCTTCTCTTTTGCTGACCATTCCAAGCATGATGTTCCTTTCCAAGGAATAGCCTCTCCTAACAATATGTCCAAAATACATGAGATGAACCTTCGCCATCTTTGCCTCCAAGAAGCAATCTGGACCAAGACATATCTATTTGTTCTTTGACAGTTCAAGGAATATTTAGTACTCCAACATCACATCTGGAAAGCATCAGTTCTTCTTCTGTTATCCATATTCATGGTTCAGCTTTCAGATATATAGCAAATGATGGAAAATTCCATGGCCTGAATCAGGCACACCTTAGTCTTCAAACTGGCATTACTGCTCCTCAGTAATTTAGAGACATTTCTGACTACAGACTTTGTAAATGCAATACATCTCCCAATCTTCTGACTGCTGGTGTTGACTGTGTACGATGAATTACACATTTAGAAAGTGTTAAATCACTGGGGTTTGTGCATATTTTCACAATTGTAAACAAAAAAGTCAATAAAAATAAGATTGAGGTACAAAACAAGAAATTTGTGTGTGTATGTTTGTGTGTGTATGTGTAATATGCAGTATTTGTATTCCTTGTGGGATAACATTAAGGATATGAAGAAAGCAGTCATTAAAAAGAGAAGGAAAAAAAAGATTAGACCAAAATGGATATCAGAAGAGACTTTGAAACTTACACTTAAACACAGAGAAGCTAAAGTAAAAGAAAAAAACAAGGATGGCATGAAAGAACTAAACAGAAGATTTCAAAGGGCAGTTCCAGAAGACAAAGCAAAGTATTATAGTGAAATGTGTTGAGACTCAGAATGAGAAAACCAAAAGGGAAGGCCACGCTCAGCATTTTCAAGCTGGAAGACCTGAAGAACAAATTCAAACCTCAAGCTACCGTAATGAAAGATTAGATGGACAAAATCTTGAATGCTGAAAGAAGCCTTGAAGAAGATGAAAGGAATGCACAGTCACTGTACCATAAAGAATTGGTCTATACCGAACCATTTCACCGAGTAGTATATGATTATAAATCCACAATTGTATTGAAGGGGAAAAGTCAAAGTTGCACTGAAGCATGGGCTAGAATAAAGTTCCAGGAATTGACAGCATACTAATTGAAATACTTAAGCAAACAAACGTAATCCTGGCCATTTTTTCCTCACCTGTGCCAAGAAATCTGGAAGACACTCAAGAGCTGCAGGGCTCTAGTCCTCCTTCAGGATGGAGTTCTCCTCTCCCCCTGGGAAAGGGCTATCCTTTTGGGAAAAGTGTGTGGTCTTGGCTTGGAAGTCCAGCAGCTACTTGCAGGAGGGCCTCATGGGCTCAGGCCAAAAAGGGAATTAAATCGGGAGGGCTATGATATTATTCCTGTGTGCCTTTTTGCATTTAATTAACTCTGCATTCAAAAGAGGCAGGATACACATGTGAGAAAAAACAGAGTCCAAGTGCCAGAACAGGCCTGGAGTGTAGCCAGAGAGAAATGTCTTCACAGGACAGATGGGAGCAGGTCACGGTCGTACAGCAGCATCTGGAAGGCAAGCCTGGGAAGGTTTTCTCAAGGGAGCCAGGGGTGTGAGTAAAGGTGCTGAAGGTGGTGGCTGCACGCCTTTCATTCGCCTCCAGGACAACTGATGAAGAATTCCTGGTGCACTTTTCACAGTTCATTGCTCTGTGGTGTGACACAGATTAGAGACATGCCAAAGACCCCTCCCCCATTTAAAGAGAAACATGCAAATCAGACCGAAAGATTTCAATTGCCAAGCTTTGGACTTTTGAACTAAGGGGCTAGCCTCGTCTTCAATAGAAGTCAGCTCATAAAATAGCTATGAACCAGAATTGACCTAACATTATCTGATGACAATAATGGAGCTGACAGAACTCAATTATTGGAACTGTTGAAGGCTCATGGTAAGTGAGAGAAAATCAGGAACAGGAAATAACAGATGTAACTTTTAACATGGGCTTGTCTACTATCTAACCTAGCAAGGTTACTCTACCTCCTATATACTAGGTATACTAACCTGTACTAGGTATGCTATACTAATACTATACTATACTATGTATAGTAGCCTATAGTTACTATACCATCTAGCCTTGGGCACAGAAAAGAATCTTTCCAGTTTGGGTTTAAAAGGAGTTCTTCCAGGAGACTATCCCTGACTCCCCTGCTTTGGTTCAGTTCGGCCACTTGTTATGTTCTCGCTTTCATTTCTGTTATTAGATGCCACTGTTGAGTTGTCTCCTACTGTTAGTGACTCTGTGTACAACAGACAACTGCCTGGTCCTGGTCTCTGGCATGTGTGAGTCCACTGTTGCAGCTCGTGTCAGACCAGACTGCTGAGAATCTTGCTCTTTTGCATTGAACCTCCCCTTTTTTACCAAGCATGATGTCCTTCCCCAAGGACTGGTCCCTCCTGTTAGCATGTTCAAAGAACGTGCCATAGTCTTGCTATACTCTCTTCTAAGGAGCACACACTCTGCATGTACATCTTGCAAGATAGTTCTGTTCCTTCTTCCGGCAGTCTGTAGTGCTCTGTACCCTTCACCAACACCTTAATTCAAAGGCATTCCTTCTTATGTCTTCCTTCCATCATCATAGCCCTGATCAAAATTACAATTCTATTGTATCAAATGCCTCCAAGACCATGCATCGCTAATTGGCTTCCCATCATCTCCCCAAGGCTGGGATAGGTGTTGCCATGGCAAATAAATGCTTCGATGATAGTCACGTATCAATCATCCTGTGGGCCTCAAGGCCTCCTCTTCCATGCCATGAATGCATAGGTTCCTGCTACCTCCTGCTTCAAAAGCTCAGAAACCTTGGACTCATCCTCAGGCATCTCTAAAAGAGAGCTTTATTTTATTGGAGATATAGATATAGATATAGATATTATAGTACTAAAATGAGTAGGGCATCTGTTATCAAAACTCTCATATTTCTTTAAACAGAAGACTTTCCCCCCCCAAATACATGGCTTTGGTGTCATCTATCTCCAAGTTGAAGACCCAGGTATGTGTGAGGGTGCGTGTGTGTGTGTGTGTGTCTGTGAGAGAGAGAGAAAAGGAGGAGGAGGAGGGGGGAGGGGAGGGGATGAAAGGGAAGGGAAGGGAGGCAGAGACAAAGAGAGACCGAGAGAGGAACAGAGAGACAAAGATGAAAGTATTTTTAGTACACTGTCTAGAAACAGAGAAAACATTCTTAACACTGTCTATCTGCATAAGTTATAGAAATTAGGCACAGGGTATGGCTTGTCCATCTGTATGTATATAAAACCACAGGTTTTGGCAGGACTGATATAAACTAGGAGGAGAGATTGGTGACCTCTTGCTGAAAACTAGCCTGTGAAAGCCTATGGATCCCAACAGAGTATTGCCCCAAATGTCATCAGGTCCCACCAATGCCTAGAAGAGGACATTGAGCGTGATGGGCACATGGCAGCAGGGGATCCTCCTCTGAGACAGATTGGCTCAATGCCCAAGCCTAAGGGCCCAGGTATACACGATCGTGGAGACGGCACAGGGTCATGCTGTTGTACACAATGTCACCGTCAGCACCAACGCAACGACAAATTGTCAGGCGCCATTGAGTTGGTTCCAACTCATAGCCCAACAGGTGCTCTGGTGGCCTAGCAGGTAAGGAGTCGCACTGCCGACCCAAGTACAGACAGTCGGGATCCACCAGCTGCCCCACAGGAGAAATAGGGACAGTCTCCTCCCATGCAATTTACAGCCTCTGAAAACCTGCCGGAGGGTCAGCAATTTTATGGGAATGAGTTTTGGAGGGGGGGTATGTTTTTCTTTTTTTTTTTTAATTTTAGATTAGACAAATAATGCGAGGAGAAAGTAGTCAGCACACCATGAACTTGACTTGCTCTTCTCAAAAAGAGGCCTTAAATGTGCCTCCACATAGTTGATTCTATAATGAAAAGCAATTTAGTCCGAATGACTTCTCTCAGTCCTGGGGCCTGATTGGGCAGGACTGACCTCCCTTCTCTTTAAAGATAACAAGAATTCAATGGGCTTGCCAGCACATGAAAAACAGCAGACAAATCAGAGTGGCTAAAAGACATCCAGTGTGTGTGTGATGAGCACTGGTGGCGCAGGGGTCAAAGCTCTCGGCAACTAACAGAAAGCTGGTTTGTTTGAACACACCCGCTGGTCCTCGGGAGAAAGATGACATTCTTTGGGTATGTTAGCAGGAGGGGCCCATCCCTGGGGAAAGTAGAGAATCAGCGACGGGAGAGGAAGCAGGTCGTTTCCACCTTGTGGCTGTCGTGAAGAAGGGAGCTGTCTGAGGCCCTGCTTTCAAGGCTCAGATTTATTCCTAGCAATGGCACAAGTGGGTTCGAGAGTTGACTCCCCAACTTCTTGAGGAACCTAGAAGAGGTTTTTGAGGTCCGTGTTTGTTGCAATGAGGTGATGGCTCATTTGAGTCAGCATCTTTTTGAAAAGAAAAACTTCCAAAACAGAGTCACAGGACTCTCAGACAATTGACCAAATCCAGGGGCTATGGACTTCTAAGGAGAAGCCAGATGGATTTATGCTTACTGATTTCCAGCACGATAAAGCATTTGTTTTCACAGATTGCTTCAGTGTCCTGGTTTGACATTGCTGTAGTTTTAAAAGGCAAATTAAAAACACTGGGAATGAGAGGGCCAGATAAAACATCATTCCAAACCCCCCAGAGGGATGGAGTAAGCGATAATAGGGACCTCCAACCCTGGATGGACCAGAGCTCTGACGGACATTCAGGGTCCCCGCCTGAAGAGATTAAGTTTGAGGTCACCAGCTTCGTTCTCTTCTAGAGCTCACATTGTTGCTGTAATGCACAACCACCTCCACTCGTTAAAGAAAGGCACTGAACACAATAGGTCCTCCATTTGCTAAGACTGAAAAGCATTTGCTGACAGGCAATGCCCTTGCCATTCCATCCATTTCATGAGCTAGTTTTCATGTGTTGTTGCTGAGGTGCTGGAATACAGCCATAGATAGGAAAGAAAGTGCCCTGGACTTTGACGAGTTGGCCAAATTGCGAGAGAAGGCTCATGCCAAACACATAAACAAGAACATACGTATTTTCAAAAACTGATACATACTATATTTAAAAAAAAAAAACATCTAAAGCCATTGCCATCTACTAGGTTGGTTCATGGTGACACTACAGAACAGATGAGTGCAGCTCTGTAGGATTTCTAAGGCTGTAGTCTTTATGCAAATGCTTTGTCACATCTTTCTCAGAGCAGCTGGTGGGTTGGAATCGCCAGCACTTAGGTTGGAAGCTGAGCACTTGACCATGGGCTCCCAGGATAAATACTGTCAAGAGTACAGGATAGAGGAACTCGTGAGCTGCGTTAGCTTGGGCGCTGGAAGAAGACCTTTCACAGCTGGACAGGAGATAATCAAGAGTGAGATCATCATCAGCAGGAACAAGGAGGTGAGCTGAACTCACTGAGGAATGCTGAAAGGGTAAACCTTAAGCCTGAAGCTTTCTCAAGGTTCACTCTGCTGCCTTTACAACAGACAATTTGCCTGGCTTCTCTTAAGACACCTGTTGGGCAAATCTTTGGGAGATCTGACAACTCAATTCAACGCACAGACCTATAATCACCCCCCTCCAAAGGCATTGCAGCTGTGGTATATTCGCACAATGGAATACTATGCTGCATTGAAAAACAAGGAACTCATGCAATATTATTCAAAATGGTTGACTCTGGAGAACTTATGCTGAGTGAAATATCCCAGTCACAAAAGGACAAATATTACATGATGCCACTGTTGTAGAATGGGACTGTCCTTGGGGTTGGGGAGAGACTGAGTAAGATGGGTTCAATAATGTATACTGCACTGAAACAGAGGAGGGAGAAAACTGTTTAAAAGAGATATATGACTAGGTATTTCTGTCATCACAGGAGTCTAGAGCGAGGGCTACATGGTGGACGGGACCTGGGGGAGGGTTTGTAAAACAATGAAAGAATCCTTTCTTTTACTTTTCCATAATTTTTGACTCATGTACTTATAACTTGTTAGTCAAATTTGTGTCTTCTAGGTTGCAACACCCCCATGATACATCTTCAAGGATATGAACGTGTACGGCCAAGCACAATCAATAAGAGTGCATCTAAATTCCAAAATCAATCTCCATAATAGTCTATGTGTTTCCTACTGCCAAAGGGGCCCTTTAGAGTAGTGAGAGAAGATCTTCACCCTGAAACCCACAGCGTCCCTTTTCAGCAGGAAGTAGCTAAGAGAATACGCCATCCCCTGTTCCTTATGAATCAGGGTGAAGTCTCTCTCAGGGAGGAGTGATAGGGAATGGCAAAGGACACACCGACAAAGGAGATTAATCAGAACTGACTTTGACAAGCACTGTGGCAACTGGACAATTAAAACAGACATTCGGATGGCAGAGAAGAAGAACAAACTGGGGAGGAGGGTAGAGAGAATGGTGCAGCAATGAAGGAATGAAAACCCAAAATCCCTGTAAATGTTCATTAAAACTAATAAAATTTAATAATAAAAAAATAAAAATAGAAAAAAGTATATTTTAAAAAAGACTTCACTTACACCCAAAATATAATTTCCAGGACAAATTATAATTGGGGCAGCTGTACTATTGACTGGCTTCCTCCTTATATTTGCCCTTGGGGCCACATACCCTTTCTAATTCTCATGCTCACAGATGCACTGTTAATTGAGTGCTCAGCCCTGCAGGGGTAGTGTTTAAATAACATCCCCTCTTTTCCTTAATTTCCTAAAGAAAAACACCCCCAAAACTATACAAGCGTTTCTACTCATATCGGTCTTTGCAAGCTATTGTCTCTGCTTTCTTTTGTTGCTCTCTCTCTCTCAAACCCCAACACTTGGTGCTTTGGATCGACCTCCTAATATATCGTCCTCTAAATAAATACAAGACTTAACAAGAGCCAGAGACTGTCACTGCGATGCAAGGCAGGACCCTCTGCACAATTCAGAGCCAGGTCACCAGAGCTGCAATTATCCTGACAACTTCAGAGGGACAGAAGACATTCTATTTTGGGAAAGAAAAATAAACAAACAGCTGGGGGGGAGATATCTGCTTTGAGGAGATTCGATGGCAGAGCTCTCTTTAAGTGTTTCTGGAATCTTCTGTCTACCCAAAGCTTTTGTGACATTTTCTGGGGTCTGTTACACCTTGAGGGAGCTCTGGGGACAATCCATAGAGAGTTGCACTGCAAACTGAAAAGCCAAGCACCCCCAGAGGCTTGAATCCATCAGTAGCTCCCTGGGAGAAAGATGGGTAGTCTCTTCCCTTTAAGATTTGTAGCCTTGGAAATTTGGAAGAAGGTCAGTTATGAGGCACAACAGACTTAATGTCAGTGAGTTTGAGTGAATAACACCTTGGGTGCTGAAGTCCAGCCACAATGTCCTATTTTGGGTCATATATGCTTAAAAAAAATCACACCAGTGATTGGCAGTGAGTAGACTCGGTGAAACTGACACCAAGACAAGAAGTTATTCCAGACCCCAATTAGCCATGTAACTGTGGTCATAGCTTTCAAAAAGTCTTCTGCTTTCTCACCTGATGGTGGTGGTGGTATTAGGCGCTTTGGAGTCAAGTATGACTCATGGCGACCCTCTGCACATCAGATCTGAATTCTGTCTTATCCTGTGCCATCCTCATCATCTCTGACACTCTTGAGTCCATTGCTGCAGTCACAGTGTCAATCCATTCCATTAAGGGTTTGGTGGTTGTTTTGGTTTTTTTCTCTTTAACTGACCCTCCCCCTTTGTGTCCCTCTCCAAGGAATAGCCTCTCCTCGCATCATGCCCAAAGGATGTGAGATGAAGTTTTGTCATCCTTGCCTCCAAGGAGCACTCTGGCTGCACCTTCTCCAAGACATACCTGTTTGTTCTCTTGGCCGTCCATGGCACATGCAGTGCTCTTCTCCAACACCACAGCTCAAAAGCATTCATTCTTCTTCTGCCCTTCTATCATTATACATTGTCCAGTTCTCAGATGCATAGCAAGTCACTGCAAATACCATAGCCTGAAGGCCCACCTTCATCTTCAAACTGACATCATTACTCATTAATAATTTGAGAGGTCCTGGACAGAAGACTTGCCCAATGCAATACGCCCCTAGAACTCCTGACTGTCGGGACCAAGTAATACTGATTGTTAATTTAAGTAAGATGAAGTCCTTGACAGATTCAATCTTTTCTCCACCAACCATGATGTTGCCTATGGGTCCAGTAGTGAGGACTTTTGTCTTCTTGATGTTGAGATGCAATCCATATGATAAGCTGTAGTCTGGTATATTCTGCAGCAAGAGTTTCAAGCCCTCCTTACTGTGAGCAAGCAAGGTCGTGCCATCTGATGATGAGGGGAGAGGGGGTAAAAGGACACCAAGAGGTCAGGTTCCCTCACCCACCCACAGGCTACAGACCTGCCAATGGTGATGTTGTTATCCGTTGCCGTTTGGGTGGATTCTGAGCCCACGTGTGCAGAATGGAACCTATGTATCACAGGGCTTCCAGGACAGGACCTTTTGGAGACAGACTTCCAGGCCTGTGGGAATTCACATTGCCAAAGTTTTGCCTAGTAGTTGAGCCCTTTGCCATTTGAGACACCCAGGGGCCTCATTAATACCATAAAAACCCCAAACCAACTCACTGCCATCATGCCCATAAATCTTCTAGGAGAAACTACTTCATTGCTTCACCCCTGGGCAATTAGTGGATTCAAACCCCTGACCTTTAGGTTTCACCAAATGCTACTGCAACAGTTTCAAGAATTGGCTGACTGGTTTTAAATGAAAACAAGTGTGTGTCTTAAGTGTGTAACTTTCAATCCTCATTAGGCTTTGAAGAATAATTTGTAGGGTACGCTAAGACTTTATGTCCCTTTACAGAAGGTGTGAGCTGCACTGCAGCTCAGTGGATTGTGACTCCCAGTCACCTTGCAGGACAGAGTAAAACGGTCCCACAGGGTTTCCTAGACTTTTCCGTCTTTACTGAAACAGACTGTAACGTTTTGTCCCATGGAGTGGCTGGTGCATTTGAACTGCCTTCCTTCAGTTTAGCAGCCAAACGATTTTAATCCCAATGCCACCAAAGTTCCTTCAGATAGCATGGGAGGAACGAGACAGGAAGGCTAACTGAGAAGAACGAATAGCAGCTTTTCAGTGAATCCGCTGGGTGTTGCAGCACTGTACACGTGATACAAGAATGCTTGTTACTTTCTTTTTTTCCCTCCCCCCACCCTTTGTCATCTTAAACTCTTAAGCTCCTTCCATACCTCTTTTACTCCAGCATTTTGTGCTGAGCTCTCCCTTATGGTATAAGAATGTGTTTTATTTTTATTTATTTGTATTCTTGTGATTTGAGTGAAAGTTTACAATGCGCATTGGGTTTGCATGCAATCATTCATGCGTAATGTTAGAACTATCATCTTTTCATTGTATATCATCGTTTCCTTCGCTCATCTTAATATGGTCTATTATCTGTTTATTGGGTAATTGAGGCCAGGATATTATCATGTCTATTATTTATTTGATGATCCAACCCACGGGATTTTGAAAATGAATAAGGAAGACTGACGAAGAATTGATGCCTTTGAGCTGTGGTGTTGGGGAAGAGCACTGAACATCCCGTGGACGGCCTAGGGGTTGAACGAGTCTGTCTGGGAGGAAGTGCACTCTGAGTGCTCCTTAGAGGTCAGGCTGGGGAAACTTCCCTTCACATGCTCTGGGCATGTTGTCAAGGGGAGCCAGTCCTTGGAAAGACACCATGCTGAGAGAGGTGGAGGGCCGGAGAGAAGCAGCTCTTGGAACAAGGTGACTACACAGTAACTAAGACAACAGGCTTGGGCTTAACAGAGATGGGGCAGGCTAGGGTAAAGTGCAGATCTGCTGTTCACAGGGATCCTATGAGTCCTCGTTGACTATATGACTACCAACAACAACAACAACAACAACAACAACAACAAAATCTATCTATTAGTTTATACTGCCCTCTCCCTTCCTGGTAACCATACGAGAACGACATTCTCTATGTGTAGACTTTTCTTCAGCTTTTTAGAATAGTGGTCTTATACATACTTTGTCCTTTTGTGACTAACTTATTTTACTCAGTATAAGAAAGCTTCTCCATTCATCAATTTTATCCTCTCCAGAATGGAACCGTCTAAAGATTAAATCCCTGTGTGCATCAAAAACTTTTTCAAACAGAGTGAAAAGATAATCTACTGATTGGAGAAAAAACATTTAGCAATACCATCTCAGACAAGGGTCTCATATCAAGAGTTTACAGAATCCTCCAGGGCCTCCACAAGAAAAAGATTGATAACCTAATTACAAAATGGGCAAAAGACATGGAAAGAATTTTCACAGAGGAAGATATTAGGATAACCAAAAGACACGTGAAGAAATGCTCAAAATCACCGATAATAAGAGAATTACAAATCAAAACCACAATGAGCATCTTACCCCAGTATCAGTGGCAAAGTTTACCGGGGCAGCAAGTAATAAACGTTGGAGAGGATGGAGGGACAAAAACTCTTATACACTATTGGTGGGATTTTAAAATGACACACTCTGGCAGGAAGTTTGCCATTTCCTCAGAAAGCTCAACCTAGAAATTTCATATGATACAGCTATTTCACTGCTTGGAATATACCCTGAGAAAATGAGAACCGAGGCACAAATGGAGACTTGTACACCAGAGTTCACAGCAGCGTTATTCACCATCGCAAGAACATGGAAAGAGCCCAAATGTTCAACCACAATCGAATGGATTGAGAAATTATGGTTCATTCACGCAACTGAATACTATGCAGCACGCAGGAGCAATGATTTTGTAAATTACTACCTAACGTGGGAGACACTGGAGAGCATTACGCTGAGTGAACTCAGTCCCATAAGGACACATACTACATAAAACAATTATTGTAGAATGAGTATGAGGATCCAAGAGGGGACTGGGGCAGCAGAGGGGTGACGATGGGCAGGGGGTTGTTAATCATAGGGTCACACAATTTGATGGATGGAGAGGTGGGTAAAGGAAATGGGAAAGATTCAGTGTGAAAAACAATGTACATGAACTTTGTAAGTAAACCAGTACAAAATAAAAATTTTATTAAAAAAACAAACAAACAAATGCTTCTTCAAGGTGAGACTGAACCAAACAAAAATCATTAATTAAGATACTGAAGTGCCCAAATGTGTATCTGTGCATTTGTCCCAGGCCAGACTTTAAGGCCTAATCATCCAAGAAACCCAGCTAGACTAAGGTGGTTGTTTCCCCTCCCCAGAAATATCCTCACTTAGTAAGAAGAAGGCTGGATGGTGCTCAGGGAAAGGCAGAAAACGGGCTGATGGACTTTCCTCTGTTACAGATCGCTTAACCCTCCACCCAGATGGGCCTTTAGGAGCAGAAACAGGCCCAGGGTGGCAGGGGGTTGGAGGCAGAGGAAGAGAGAGAAGGCCAAGAATTGAAGGCTGACAGGTTAGCAACGGTTTTAGAAGAAAGTGCTCACCCTTCATCCCCTTGTTACGAGCGAGCCTCACTGGTCAAAAAATATTGCCATTCTAGATGGTTTCTTCTAATGTCCTTCTTCAAGGATCACCACTTAACAAACAGCAAAGCCATATCTGAGAGGCAAAAGGAGAGGTGTGTAAATGCTGGAATTCCACCTGGTTGTTGCCTCCATTTCCTCTGCTGTAAAATAGAGAAACAGTCATTTTTGTTTCTCAAGTTACTATGAGAATTCAGTGGGCTAATACATGGACCATGCTTAGGCTGCAGCGTACACACAGTGAACATTATATATATATATATACTTATCTCTTATTATCATCTAATCATTCTCTTATTATCTATCTATCTCTTATTATCATCTAATCATTCCTCCTCATAGCGACCTTGTAGGGTGAGGTAGAAATGCCTCATAAGATTTTAAAGAAGATTGCCACAACTTTCTCTTGTGGAGGTGCTGCTGAGTTTGAACAACTGACCTTCCTATTAACAACCACTCTTCCTAACCACTGCGCCACCAGAGCTACAAACACTATACAGCATTTGTCCAAACATGTAAGGACAATTACAGTCAACTCTCTTCCTTGCAATTCTTGATAGGTTTAGCAGCAGACAGAAAACAGAGAATCTTTTCCTAAGAGCTAGAAATTTAGATGCCCGTGTCTCTCTTCCCAAGTGTTTGTGTTTATAAACAGCAACTGGATGTAATATTTGGCTTTGTTTTGACAATTTCTGATATTTTTCCCACAGAAATTGCCATCCGTCCCAAAAAGTGTTGTTTTTTTTTTCTGAAATGAAAATGGTCTTCAGAAAGTTGACTCATTTCATGATGTTGTTGTTATGTCCCATTGAGTCACCTGCAACTCAAAGAGATCCTATGTACAACAAATCTAAACCCTGTCCTATCCTGAGCCAGTCTCACTGACTCCAACACACCTACCCCCATTCCCTAGTTACTGTGTCAATCCATCTCATCCTGGGTCTTCCTCTCTTGTGCATGATGTCCTTCTCCAAGGATCAGTCCCTCCTGGCCATGTGTCGAAAGTATCTAAGATGGAGCTTCAACATCCTTGCCTCCAAATAGAAACTTGCTTTCCCCCTCTCCAAGACAGACCTATTTGTACTCTTGGTGGTCCATGGTATGTTCAAGAGTCTTCTCCAGCCCCACAACTCAAAGGCATCAGTTCTTCTTCTGTCATCTTAGTCATTGTCCAGCTCACTGATACATAGCAATTAATTGTGAAGACTGTGGCCTGATTGGCAGCATCATGATAGATGGTAAAGAGACTGAGGTTGTTAACAGCTTTCATTTGCTTGACTCCCCAATCAACACTCTTGGTACCAGCAGTTAGGAAATTAAAAGACGTATTGTGATGGGAAAGTCTGCTGTCAGGGACCTCTCCAGAGTACTGAAAAGCAATGATGTCAGTCTGAAGACTAAGGTGTGCCTGATCCAGGTCTTTGCAATTGCATGCTATGCATCAGAAAGAGAATTGATGCCTTTGAGCTGTGGTGCTGGACAAGACTATTGAATATACCGTGGACTGCTAGAAGAACAAACAGGTTCATCCCGGAGAGGGTAAAACCAGGCTGCTCCTTGGAGGCAAGGATTCTGAAGCTTCGTCTGACATACTTTGGACATGTTGCAAGGAGAGACCAGTCCTTGGAGAAGAGGCACATTATGCTTGGAAGGGTAGAGGGACAATGCAAGAGAGGAAGACCCTGGATGAGATTGGATTGATTCAGTGACTAGGGTAATGGGGATAGGTGTGTCAGAGACAATAAGGTTGGCTCAGGCTAGAGCAGTGTTCAGAGCTGTTGTACATAGGTTCAGTATGAGTCACAGGTGACTTGAAGGCACATAACAACCACAATAACATGGCCTAGATCAGGCACACCTTAGTCTCTAGACTGACACTGTTGCTTCTTAGTACTCTGGAGAGGTACCTGACAGCAGATTTACCTAATGCAATTTGTCTTTTTATTTCCTGATTGTTGCTGCCAAAAGTGTTGATTGTGGAGCCAAGCAAGCTGAAACTGTTAAACTCAATCCTTATCCATCTTATCCATCCAGCACCATTATGGTGCTGCCAATTGGCCCTGTAGTGGGCCTTTGTCTTCTTGATGTTGTGCCTCAATCTATATAGAAAACTACAGTCCTTGAACTTTTGCAGCAAACGCTTTCGGTCCACCTCAGTTTTGGCAAGCAAGGCTGTATCATCTGAACAACACAGGTTGTTGAAGAGTTCTACTCCAATCCTGATGTCACATTCCTCCTCATAAAACCCAGCCTCCCAGATGATCTGTTCCAAGTGTAGACTGAAAAGGTATGGAGACAGGATGCATTCTTGATGCAGTCCTTTCCTGATTTTGAACCATGCAGTGTTTCCTTGCTCTGTATGTATGTATGTACACACACACACACACACACACACACACACTCATTCACTCACTCACTCTTTTTTTTCCCTCCTGCAAAGATAGCATTTGTACAAGAATGAATTGTGGGGATTCAGGTCTCCTCTCCTTTGCACACTGTCATGCCTTCCTTTGTCATTGATGCTTTCCAAGTGGTCAATTGTGATTTGATGGAAACTTTTTCGTGAATGGGGCAGCTTTTGAAGCTGAATATATTCATTCTGTGGAAAATATAAGTAATGCATGGCATGAAGAAGAGCGGGAAAAGTCTGAGACAGAAACCAAAATATTTATACATTGGTCCCCAAAAGCTCCGCACCAATGATCTTAGGATATATACGAAAATGAGCCTGGCCCCCGAGGCTAAGACCTCCACCCATTTTCAACAACATGAAAGATCCCTTCCTGCTTTCTCTTTGTTACTGGGTCGCCACAAGAATGTGACTTGGGTGAGCTGACTGTGTTCTTAGCACTATCTTTAGCTTCTAGTTTGGTGGTCCTCGCTGAAGCCAGATTGCTCTTGTTAACTCAAAACTGTTTTGGCAGAATGAGAAATAACTGTTTCATGATTCTTCCGATTTCGGGAAAGTGAGCTTCAAGTTAATACTACCCTCTCAGATTCTTCTGTGTCTCTACACGTCTTCTACACGGTTGCTCGGCTTCCTCACATTTCCGATTGGAGTTCTGTGTAAATCTCCATTTGATGGATTTTATTTCTGTGAACATATCCTAATGTCATGGCTTTGCTTTTCATCTTTTCCAAAGAGAGTAGGGGAGGGGGCTGCTTTTGTGTTTGTAACAGAAGGATATGAAATTTCGGCAAAGAAATAGATCACAAGTGTTTTGCCATTGTGATTTCCCCTACCCTCTTGGTTTATTTCTTTTCTAATTAATAATCCTTCTGCAGCAAGAACTTTATTATTTTGTCTTTTAAAAAATCTAGCAGCCTAGAATTAAACTAAGGGAGTGGGGGCAAAATCACAACGGCAAAACACTTTTATTCTATATCTTTGCCAAAATTTCACATCCTTCTGTTATAAAAAAAAAAAGCAGCACACACACACACCCTACTTTCTTTGGAAAATATGAAAAGCAAAGCCATGACATTAAGGTCAAGGACTGTAGTCTTCAATATGAACTGAAGCTCAACATCAAGAAAACAAAGATTCTCACCACTGGACCAACTGGCAGCACCATAATGGATGGTGAAGAGATTGAGATTGTTAATAATACAGCTTGCTCACCTCCACCATCAACACTGTTGGCACCAGCAGTCAGGAAATCAAAAGATGAATTGCATTAGGTAAATCTGCGGTCAGAGGCCTCTCCAGGGGGCTGAGAAGCAGTGATGTAAGCCTAGAGACTAAGGTGCACCTGATCCAGGCCATGGTCTTCACAATTACTTGCTATGCATCAGACAGCTGGACAATGACTAAGGAAGATAGAAGAATTGATGCCTTTGAGTTGTGGTGCTGGAGAAGAGTCTTGAAAAAACCATGACCACCAATAAAACAAATAGGTCTGTCTTGGAGAGGGTGAAACCACATTTCTTCTTGGAGGCTAGGATTTTGAAGGTCCATCTCAGATACTTTGGGCACATGGCCAGGAGGGACCGATCCTTGGAGAAGGACATCATGCTCAGAAGGGTGAGGGACAGTGCAGGACAGGAAAACCTCAGATGAGATGGACTGATAGAGTAACTAGGGTAATGGGGGTGGGTGTGTCAGAGACAGTGAGACTGGCTCAGGACAGGGCAGGCTTCAGAGCTGTTGTATATAGAGTCGCTATGAGTCACAGGTGACTCAACAGCACATAACAACAACAACAATTAATAATCCTTAGTGTGTCCCAATCATATGTCTTCTTCATTGTCTTCAAGTCAGACCTAACTCATAACTGCCCCTTCAGCTGGTTTTTCGGAGGCTGTGAATCACAGTGTGGGAGACTGCCCACCCTTCTCCCTTGGAGCTGCTAGTGGATTCAAGTTGCTAGAAATTTAAAGTGCTATAGAGCAGAAGTGTGCTCCATAGGGTTTCCAAGGGTGTAACCTTTAGAAGCAAACCGTCAGACCTCTGGATGAGTTTGAACCACCCAGAGGGGAAAAATAGAGAGATCGACAGATAGATAGACAGACAGACATCTCTCTCTCTCTCTCTCTC
>NW_006399865.1:3940263-4013812 GCF_000299155.1 Elephantulus edwardii
CACACACACACACACACACACACACACACACAGGGTTTCTATGTTTTTCTGTGTCCTTTTCTTCTCACGAAATGCATACCATGCACAGATCAGAAGTAACTTCTTTTTTTTTGTGAAAGATGTCAGATGACATGAACAAAGGGAACTAGAACAATTGTCCCTTGTTTCTGAACAACAGAAAGAGAAATATCAGATGACGGCTTGCAGAGGTCAGAAGGCACCTAACCAGGTTTCGGAAAGAAAGCTCATTTGATGACCGTTCCACACTGAGCAGGTCATGCTCTAGCATGTTACCTTACAGAGACTATAAAGCCTCCTTGGAAAGCCGGTGTAAACACTGTCAAATAAAGCCAGTTAACACACATGCACTAGCCAAGTGTCCCTTCTCCCAAGCTAACTTTTCCTCCAGGGAGTTATGGTTAAAGGCAAACTTTTCTCCAGGCAATCATGTTCCTGTATCATGCTCATGGTCTAGAGTATGAGACATAGAAACCCAAGAAGCAAGTCACACAGGCCCTTCACACCAACTCCCTTGGAATATTCCTCCAAGAATGAACAGACTGCTTTCTTTGGTTCAAAACTCACACTTCGTTCGAGCTGGTCATTCTCCTTATTCTTTCTAGAATTCACGTGCTCCAGACTACATATTAGGGTGCCAGTGCATTGACTTGGACTTCAGGTTTTCACTAGATCTCTGATGCTCCATGTTGCTGTTTGCAGAGGACCGTTCTAACACCCAGCTAGGTCTGTGTCACAGCCACTTCATTCCAGGGATTGGAACTGCTAATGGGAATTACAGATGTTAAATAAAGCTGTATTTTTTTTTTCTTCTCTCTACCCCTGGATAGAAAAGTAAAAGCAAATCACTCCCCTTTGTAACTATTTTTCTTTAAACTTGAAGAAGTAAAAACAGAATATATTGTGTCTAGCCCACTTAGAGTACAATGAAAAAATAGAAGTGTTTTATAACAAAAGGCTCTGTGAGAGAAATCTTAAGACTACAGTTTGGAAAAAAAATGTTTTCTAATTCAGTAGTCCCACACTAGAGATGCAGAAAAGAGCCAACTTAAAGGGAGGTAAGTGGGAACTGTGGAATAATTTTGGAGGGGCAGAATTAACATAAAGTGGAAATGAGGAGTAAGTATGGCTCTTCTAGAACTTTCAAGGCATATGCTTCACTTGCAAAAAGAGATAGAGACCCTTTCTAGATCGGAAATTACTAATTTAAGTCATTCATTCTAATGAATTTCCCCCCTAGGTACTATTGTGTTTTCTTTTTGGTGAAAGTTTATATTGTAAATGGTGGTTGTTTTTTTTAAGTACCATTGAGTTGAGTACAACTCCTGGTGACCCTCTGCACAATGGCTCTGAACCCTGCCCTGCCCTGCGTCAACCCCACCATCTCTGACACACTTGCACCCGCCCATGCTAGTCACTGTGTCAATCCAACTCCTTTTCACTGACCATTCACCGCCATTCACCCTTCCAAGCAGGATGTCCTTTTCCAAGGAGCTGGGCCCTCCCTCATTTACATAGTAAAGTAGGTTTCCACTTTCCAATTTTTACACCAAATAGTTCTACCTCCCTAACAATGTGTCAATATTCTCTTTAAAGGCATTCTAGTGGATCAATTTCCCGTGCTCCAGTTTTCCTGAGCCCTGATCTTCTCACCTCTGTTTCAGACTAATTGTTCACCTTTTGTTTTCATACTAAGGGGGTTTTGTTTTCTTTTGGTTTGGTTTCTAAGTGGAGCAAGGTGCTTCTGAGTGCTGTTCTTTCTTTCATGTACTACTCTGTTATTTTGCTAAAAGATTATGTAAGGGGATAGTTTTGATTCAAGAATCAGCTTGAGATTTAAAAAAAAAAATCCCCTCAGTATTTCCCTTCTTTTGGGAAATTATGTAAAAAACTTGAACTTGAGGGATGATCTGTTGGGTTAAATAGTACATCCTTCTCTTTTAAATGACATAAAAGTATCTAAGAAAGCATGACGGAAAAAACTAAGAAAACACGTTTTACCCCAGCGTACCAATATGGTGGAGCTAGCCAAGATCCGAAAACCATTTAGCAGACTTAGAATGTTAGTTTGGTTCTTACGCAGCCAGATCACTGGTAAAGTTTAGAATCACAGAATTTTAGAGACAGAAGTTGTCTTGGAACCAATATAATATTCCTCAGTCATTGAGGACACTGGGGTCACACTATTTATACCTAGGTGACTGCCACATTGAGTTGGGATTAGAGTCTTTGTATCTTGCACTCCCAGTGGATGTGAGTGCACCAATAAGGATGACACAGGACTGGCCGGCCTTTCATTCCGTCGAACATAATACTATCTGGAAACAGAGTCTATCACAGGTGCGGGTCTAAATGATTTCATTGTCTTGTAACTTGAGTTTTCTGACCATCTGGGTTACCCTTCTCTTGGATATCCAAGTCAAGTAACTCAAGTGCAGGACTTCTTTCACCTTACTAACCTTGACCTTGATGCGGGACTGGTGCGAATGGACTCTTGTTACTCCTCACTCACCCTCCTGATTACTGATCCTTAGTTCCCTCTACTCATTTTTTTCTACCTATGTCCTCAAACCTCTTTACTCTTAGTTGGATGGATAGCATCCTCTTTTCCATTGCTAAGGTTCAACTGAAAAATGTGTTGTGAGGTGTAATAGTCTGCCAATGACTGAAAGAAATGGAAAGACCTTAACCCACTGTCTACAAATCCCAGAAAATGGGGCAACAGCAATCTCTGAACCCTGGCCCTTGTTCTCAACAACTGTGCCCAGACTTTAGGGCCTCAATTAGAGCAGCTACATGGGAATCCCTTACTGACTTTCTTTCCTTAGGCCTAAGTTCTTCCTGTTACCCCAGTTCTAAGATCTCCTCTCCATGCGCAGAGCAGGTAGCAAACTTGCCTCAAATACCTGATATGCAATTCGGTCCAAGGACACAGCGTGTGGAGCAAAAAGGCTCACTGATTGTCTTCCTACACCAGCTGCTGCCAATTTCCCTCATGTCAATTCTGACTTTTACACGAAGTTACTTTCTGGAGTTCTATTTATTAGCGCACACACACCACAGCAGCTTTTAAGCATAGCACCACTTTTTCTTAGGTCATGGCCATGTTAAACACATTAGAAATGAGACATATAAATATCACCAACTCAGAGGCCTTGTGCTCACCTTTCATAGACAGTTGTGGTTGACAAATTCATTCTCCTAGAATACCTCTCCTCCCCTGCCTTACTGCTGTGATTTCCTTGAAACAGACCATCCACACTGCATCCACTAACTGAGACTGTTGTTGGTAGGTGCTGTCCTTGGGCATGACGCATAGCGACCCTATGAACAACAGACCTGAACCCTGTCCTATCTTGTCCCGTCTTCACAATCTCTGACAAACTCTAGCCCACTGCTGCAGTCACCATTTTGACAGTCACCACCTGGTTGAAGGTCTTCTCTTTCACCATCCCTCAACCTTTCGAAGCATGATGTTCCTCTCCAAGAAATATCACCTCCTAGCAACCTGTCCAAAGTATATGAGATGAATTTTCACCATCTTTGACTCCAAGGAGCATGCTGGCTGCACCTTCCCCAAGATATATCTGTTTGTTCTTTTGGCAGTCCATGGGATATTCAGTACTGTTCAATAATTTGAAGAGGTCCCTGACTGCAGACTTCCAGGGCACTACATCTCCTGATTGTCTGACTACTGGTATCAAGTGTATTGATTGTGGATCCAAGTAAGATGAAGTCACTGACTGACCTTTTCAATCTTTTCTCCATCTATCACAATGGTGCCTATCAGTCCAGTGGCTAAGATATTTTCTCCCTGGATTCTGAGATGCAATCCATATTGGAGGCTGCAGTCTTAGATCTTCTGCAGGAAGGGCTTCAAAGTCAAGTAAGGTTCAAATTCAAGCAAGGTTGTGTCATCTGTATACTGAAGGTTATTGATAAGTCTTCCTCCAATCTTGATGTCACTTCTTCATAGAGTCAAGATTCCCAAATAATTTTCTCAGCATACATATTGAACAGGTATGGAGAGATGATTTAACCACGATGCACACCTTTCTGAATTTTAAATCATGTAATGTTCTTTTGCTCTGTTCATACAAGTTTCTTGATCTAAATATAGATTTTGTATAAGCATAACTAAGGGTTCTGAGAGTTCCTTTCTTCTCAATGTCAGGAACAACTTGTTATGATTCACACAGTCTAATGGCTTTGCACAGTAGATAAGGCACAAACAGACATTCTTTTGGTATTCTTTACTTTCAGCCAGGATCCATGTGACATCACCAATGATATCCCGGATGCTATGGCCTCCTCTGAATCCAGCTTGAACTTCTAGTAGTTATCTGTCTATGTACTGTTCTAGCCATATGTCAATAATATTCAGCACTAGAGTCTTCTACACTCATCTGCCTGATGCCAGCCTCTTTATCTTCTAATTGTCATTCATTTGACCATTAAAGTATTGCTTCAAAAGCTTAGATTTTTACTATGATAGTGGTCACCACCAGCTTTTGGAAGCATGCATGGCCTCAAGCAGTCACCATCTAGTCCTAATTTACCATTTCATCTTTCTTGTTGTTGTTATGTGTTGTTGAGTTGCCGGTGACTCACAGCGACCCTATGTAAAACAGCCCTAAATCCTGCTCTATCCCTTGCCAATCTTATTGTCTCCAACACACCTATCCCCATTACTCCAGTCACTGAGTCAATCCATCTCATCAAGGGTCTTCCTCTCCTGCACTGTCTCTCCACTCTCCCAAGCATGACATCCCTCTCCAAGGACTGATAGCGCCTTGAAACATGTCCAAAGTATGTCAGACGAAGCTTCAGAATCTTTGCCTCCAAGGAGCAGACTGGCTTCACCCTCTCCAGGATGAACATGTTTCTTCTCCTAGCAGTCCATGGCATAGTCAATACTCTTCTCCAGCACCACAGCTCAAAGGCACCAATTCTCCTTCTATCATTCCTAGCCATTGTCCAGCTCTCTGATACATAGCAAGTAACTGCAAAGACCATGGCCTGTATCAGGTGCACCTTAGTCTCCAGACTGACATCATTGCTCTTCAGTATGTTGGAGAGGTCTCTGACAGCAGACTTTCCCAATGCAATCCATCTTTTAATTTCTTGGCTGCTGGTACCAAGAGTGTAGATTGTGAAGCCAATCAAAGTGAAGCTGTCAACAACCTCAATCTCTTTACCATCTATCATGATGCTGCCAGTTGGCCCAGTGGCGAAAATATTTTTTTTCTTGATGTTGAGCTTCAAACACTACTGAAGGCTGCAGCCTTATCCCCTACTATTCTCCTAATGGCACCATCTGGCTGCTATTAAAATACATCTTCACCTTGTGTGCCTTGGTATCTTAAATATGCCTTTTTCTCTTCATGGAAAAATATTTGACACATCTGCCTCAAGAAGCAAAATGCAACTTAGATGTGACGTCTATGAAGTCTTCCTTCTAGGTTCTCATAACTTGGTAGTCACTTTCATTATTGGCTTTTCTACACTCAATTATTAGTAAAAGAGTGTCTTCCCTTCTGGACTAAACGTGTAAAAGAATGTGGACTTTAATTTATCAGGGTTTCCATGGTACTCAACATAGTACTTAAATTTGGGTATGTGCCAGATAAATACATTTACTTGAGTAAAACAGACTTAGGGTTGGTGGACAATGAGTAACTGATATCTTTCAATTACTATGTCAACGAAGGCTAATGAAAATACCATGGACTTCCAGAAGAATGAACCCAACTGCCTTGAAAGAAGTGTGGCTAGAACACTCCCTAGAAGTGGGGATGATGAGGCCTCGTCTCATACACTTTGTGCATTTTGTCAGATGGGACCAATCCTTAGAGAAGGACATCATACTTGGTAGAAGGTAAGTGAAAAAGGGGAAGACCCTCAATAAGATAATTGTCCCAGTGGCAACAGAAGTAGGATGGAACATGCATAGATTATGATGATGGCATAGGGTTGGACGGCTTTTTAGCCTGTTGTCCATAGTTGGAACATATTCAACAGCACCACAGGGTTGGTAAGGAGTCCCTTGGTGGTTAAATGGTTAGTGCTTTGTTAGTAACCAAAAGGTTGGAGGTTTAAGTCCGTCCAGAAGCACCTCAGAAGAAAAGGTATGATGATCTACTTCCAAAACTGCAGCCATTGAAAAGTCCCATGGAGCAGGGTTCCACTCGGATAAACGTGGAATTCCCATCAGTTAGAATCATTTGAATAACTTTTATTTTTCTCCACTAAGGAGTAGGAGAACAGGGTTAGGCTTGATAAACCTATTCATCTTAAGAAATAAAGTACAAAATAAGTGTGTTTAATTAACTTCAACTAAAATTGCCTTAAATTTGAGAAGAAAAGGGAACCTTAGTTTATTTCACTCAAAACAAGTAACATTATTTAGGGAGCTTAGTGGTAAGGAATTGCACTGCCAATCACAAGGCACACAGTTTATATCCACCAGCTGAAGCACTGCGGACTGATGGACAATCTCCTCCCTTGAGATCCACTGCCTCTGAAAACCTGCTGGAGGGTCAGCTGTGAGTTAGTTCTGACTCAGTGGTACACAACAACAGTTACACAAAAAAGATTTGCCTTGACCATTCTGCTCTTTTAAGAATCATCTCTATGGAATCAAATTGACAACAGCAACTAGAAAGATTAGAAAAGAACATGAGTGGGAGAGTGAGTTTATGTTAAGAAGGAGGACCAATTCCGAAAGGGAGGGTGAGAATGATTGCACAACTCAAAGACTGCAATCCATGTCACTAAACTGGGTATGCGGAAAGTGTTGAACTGGTATGTTTTACTGCCTATCTTGTCAACAACCAAAACCAAAATAAAATTGGAGGTGGGGGGACAAACCCCCCACAAAATTTACTGTTGCATATTTGGAAGTTCAGTTCATTTTGTGAAGAAAAAGAATTTGAAATGCTATTAAAAGAAAAGAAAAGTTACATCAGTATGAATTTAAACCTCAGAACTTAAAGGAGTCGTCGCTAGGGGGATAATGAATGAAATGTGATCCAAGGTTAAAGTGGAAAACAAATTACTAATCAGAAGCAATGATTCTGAGGTACATAAAAACAGATAAACCTTAAAAATATGTTCCTGTTATGTGCTATTGATTTGACTCCAAATCATAGCAAGAGAACAAACCCGCCCAATCCGGTGCCATCCTCACAGTTTCTGCAGTGTTTAACCCCGTTGTTGCAGTCTCAGTGCCATGAGGTAAAATGATAATAGCAGAACGAGTCTGGAATGCAATACTGGTTATGTGCATTGAAAGGAATCACTGGGTGACATAAATGATTCAACACTGGGCTGCTAACTGAGAGGTTGGCAGTTCATAACCACAGATGATTCAGAAGTAAGATTTAGTGAAATGTTTCTAGCAGGTCACACAGAGCCTTGAAAACACTGTAGAGTTCTACTCTGCACGCATTAACTAGATGACAACTAATAACAGCAACATTGTAAATTGAAGCCATAACTTTAAAACAACAAGGGATGTTTTTCGAGGCCTCCTAGAATGTGTATCATTCTTGTGTGCTTGTCTAAGGAAAGGTACAGAATGAAAATCAACAAAGGAACACAAGAGACATTACCCAGATTAATGATAACCCAGTCCACTGTGAATGAGACACGTTCAAGGTGCTTTTGTATCTGAAGACACAGTCTGAACCTGTTAGGGTTGCATAGTGTGAGTGGAGCATGAGGGATGGTGGGGGGAGGAGGAATCATGATTTTTATTATTAAAATGGGTCTTGTAGGTGATGATATATTATGCAATGAGAAGTATGAGTGCTGGAGCTGGGCCTTTAAGGTATGAACAATAATATCAAGCGTAACTTTCATTTAGGCAAGATGATGTCTAACGTTTGGTATCCTAACACAGTGGGGCTCATGGAGCAGCAGGGCAGCTGTGTTCACAGTATGTCATCTCAGTCTGAAGCTCAGCTGGTAGAACACTTCAGAAGGCAAAGGGAGGGCCCAAGGATCTAGCTCCCACTTTGCCTGAACTTGGGGTGTGATCCCAAACAGGCCGCTCGTACATTCCCCCAGACCTGCTTCCTTATCAGCATGTCACAGATAAATGCAATGATGCATCGCTGCTGAGGTCTGGAAGGTAGGGGGAAAGAGTAAGCAAAAAGGGATTGAGCCTTCTAGAAACCAGTGCCCTTCTTCTGAAATATGAAATGTATTAACAACAGGAGAAGCAAGCTTGTTCAGGGGTAGACAGTGATGCCTCTAGTGATGTCAGAAGGTTACAATCACTGTACTTGAACTGAGGTGGGAGGAGAGATGGCCCCCTTTTATTTTGGGGTGATGTGAGGTTTCCTTAATTAGCCTTACTGGTGCATTTGGGGGACCATACACTTTTGGGGATCCATGGCCACAGTGGCCTGGACTCTGGATTAACGGCATCTTCTCACTCTTATTTTACTTCTGGAGAGTGGATGTCAGATGAGTCACCTGATTGCAGTGTGAGATGTGCGCTTCAAGGACCTGAAGAGAAGGAGAATTACCCTCGAAATTTCCATCCTGCTTTGTGAATGGGAATCTGGGCAGTGCAAATAACTAACACATTCAGCTACTAGCCAAAACCTGCAGGGACCCTGGAGGAAAATCCTGGCCATCCACTTTTGAAAAGTGAGTCTTGAAAACCCTACGCAGTACAGTTGTACTTTGACTTTGGGTTGGAGTTGTCACGATGGCATCTGGTGTGGCGTAGAAAAGGACACCGTTAATAGCTTTTTGTTTGTTTGGTTTGTTGTTTTTGGTTTTGTTAACAGTTTTTGGAAGCCTTCTGCGAGGTTAGGGGCCCTGGCGGCGCAGAAGTTATATCACATAGCTGCTAACTGAAATTCCATAATTCAACCTCATTACTATGGGAGAAGATGTATAGCCTTGGAAATCCTATGGGGCTGCGGGTCTTCTCTGTCTCACAGGGTCTCTATGAGTTAGGATCGACTTGAAGACAATCAGTTTGGGTTTTTGGTTTAATGTAAAGCTCACTTGTTTTCCATCACCCTCCAACGTTAACAAGGAAACCTCTCATTCTTTTATGTGAAACAGCACATCTGAATTTAAAAAATATTATTGCTATTTTGGCACAATTTATACTTAGTTTGTTTTACAGTTTAGATAGAAGGCAAATATTTATACAATGTAGGAAATTTATTTTTAAAAGATCTCCAAAATTACTTCGTTCTGGGCAAAAAGAATGATGACTTTACTTAATTATTAATAGTTCGACCTGCCTTTTAAAAAGCACAATTTTTTCCAGAAGTATTCGCTTTACACTGAGGTCTTTTTTTTTGAAAAAAAAAAAGCCTTTATTTTATTATTTTTGTGTGAGTGTACCGTCAAATCAGATCTGACTGGTACAGGAGGAGATTGTCCCTCCTTCCCTGGCAGAGTGGGTGGTGGATTTGAACCATGCACCTCTGGGATTGTAGTTGCAGCTCCTTGCCACTAGGCCACCAGCACTCCCCTTACACTGAGGTCTTTTCACTGGCTGTTGATGGGGAGGCCTTATTCATTAGCATTCTTCCTGGAAGCATGGCATTGTCTACAAGCCCTAATTGACACAGCTGAATGGGATGTGTTTGTGACCAATGGAAAAATCTTAAAGAGAACCCTGACTGCTGTGATTATGTGTAAGATGTTAAATGAATGAATGTTAAGCACTGAACTCAAGTCTGAGTTGATCTTAGGAACCTGGGTAATTGAATTGTTTGATAATGTCAGTTATTTTGTAAATATATATACATGATACACTTCTTAGATAAGGAGTCCTGGTGACCTTGTTAAACACAGCTTCTAACTGAGATGCTGGTGATTTGAACCCACCAACCACTGCCTGAAAGAAAGTTATGGCACTCAACTTACATAAAGATATAGTCTTACAGTCTCTATGGGGCAAGTCTACTTGGAGTTGCTTTGAGTTTGGAACCAAACCAACGGCAATGGGTTATCACTGATGCAAAATTTCTGCATTTGAGTTAAGACTGGGAAGAAAAAAAAGATGCTGTCTTTATTGGAAGACCAAGAGAGAAGTAAGAGTTTGTTACTACTTTTTAGTGTGCGCACTCTCTCATTCCCTTGCTCTGTGTGTGCGTGTGTGTGTGTGAGAGAGAGAGAGTAGCTCAATAGTTTGTGTGAAGATTTATGACATGTGGTCTGATCTTTCAAGAGAGGAGCAGAAGGCTAGCTAGAGAAGAAAAATAATTTTATCTTTGACCTGTTGAGTGGCTATTTGAAATATGAGTCATTGGTTTGGGTTTGTCCCGTGGGAAAGGGCCAGGAAGTGATAAACAAAATAAATGATGGAATCCAAATGGAAAAGCACTGTCTTCCGAGCTATTGGCAACATAAAGAGGAAGACAGAATAAACTTGTTTATCCCTCCCAGTGTGCATACCATTCTTGGGCAAATCCATTTCTAGATTAATGTATAGGCCTGTGGTGTTTTTGTTCATTCTTTCTGTATGTGAGCCTCACGGTGCAATCCACTTAAACTAATGAATAAGGAAGGGGTCTACTGTACAGTCAATTTAAACAATCATGTTATGACCGCAAAAAAAGTTTTTTAATATACAGCCTCAAGAAAGGAACAGTGGTTATATAAATTGAAATTTATAAAGCTAGTGGCTGTTGTACCACTGGCGTAATTCCTTGATTACTGTTGGGATGAGGAAAGCCAAATCCTCAGTTCCCAGACTAGTCAACGTGACTCATTGGCAAGATGTTATCCGAATCTGGGAAGACAAATACAGCAAGAGAAAAAAGAGACTTCACTTAAAAAAATAAACCAAAACTTCACATACCAAGTTAAGAAATGATCCAAGAAAGATTACAGAGATTAATCATTTTATTGCACCATCATGAATGCTGTCTGATTATCAGAAGTGCATACAATGTCTTTAAATATCACTCAGATACTAACTCTTATGTAGCCTCAATGTATTGCTATTTTTGGTTAATCAAGAGAATAGAGAAGAATATTCTTATGGACATGAGAATTAAAAAGTACGCTAGAAATGGAGTTACACCTTCCAGATACCCCATAAAGGAAAGACTTGCTGGCTAAGCCTCAGGTTAAAACACTTTAAAATTTATTTTTCTGTGTATGGTGAAAATAAACACAAAAAGACATATGCCAATTCACAATAAGAGAGATGCAAATCAAAACCACAATTAGATACTATCTCACTCCAGCAGCAGTGGCAAAGTCTAGCAGGACTGTAAGTAATAAATGTTGGAGAAGACAGATATGATGAGATAGGAAATCTTATACATTGTTGGTGGGATTGTACAATGGTACAACCACTCTGGAAGAGAGTTTGGCACTTCTTCAAAAAGCTTAACATAGAAATTCCATATAGCCCAGTTATTCCAGTGCGTGGAATATACCCCGAGAAAATGAGAGCTAAGGCTCAAATGAAAACTTATTTACCAATGTTCATAGCAGCATTATTCACCATTGCAAGAACATGGAAACAGCTCAGA
The DNA here is from genome assembly GCF_000299155.1 of Elephantulus edwardii. NCBI lineage: Eukaryota > Metazoa > Chordata > Mammalia > Macroscelidea > Macroscelididae > Elephantulus > Elephantulus edwardii. The sequence goes on from NW_006399865.1 coordinate 3,951,801, forward strand.
TGCCCAACCATAATGGAATGGATTGAGAAGTTATGGTACATTCATACAATAAAATACTACACAGTACACAGGTGCAATGATTTTGTAAATTATTACCTAACTTGCACAGGAGAGCATTATGCTGAGTGAACTACATCAATCCCACAAGGACAAATATTGTATAAAACCATTATTGTAAAATTAGTATGAGGATCCAAGAGGGGGTGGAAATAGAGGGGTGAGAGGATGGCTGAGGAGTGGGGTGTTAATCATAGGGTTGCACAATTCGATGAATGGGTGGGGTGAAGGAAATGGGAAGGATCTTATGTGGAAAAGAATGTATTCAAACTTTGTAAATAAATCAGTATAAATTTTTTAAAAAAATATAGTTGCCAATTCAGCAATTTCCAGACATGCAATTCAATGGCATTGATTACAATGTTCCAGGTTTCCAAGCACTCTCATTAACCTTCTCCACAAAATTCCACCATCATGGACATATACTCCATGTCCCTCTAAGCTTCTCATCCAACTGAATTTTCAGGTTTTGCCTTTCACAATCAAGTTCATAATCCATCAGCAATTGATATTTTTTATAGTATAAGTGGGAATCTATATTCATTTTTTCTAATTATGGAAAATAAAATGTATCAGCATCACTTATTTAATCAGTACAATATTTATTCACCAACGTGCAGTGTGTGCCATCTCTGTAATATGTCAGGTGTTAAATATATTGTATATATAAAATATACAGACTCACAGGGGCACTACAAGTTGTGGTTGACTCAACACACACCAAGCAACAACAACAACAATAATTAACAAAAGTTCACTGCTCCTTAGGTTTTACTTATCTGATCTTTTCGGTTTCTGTTGTCAACTTGATTCCATATAGTTCTATCTTAAAAGAGTAAAATCCTCAAGGCAGACACTTTGTCAAACAATATAACTAATATAACACATAAGGAAAATCCTGCGGAAGATTACCCAAAAATTATTGGAACAGTAATTTAACAGAGAACTGCCAGAAATACAAGATGGGTTTATAAGAGGCCATGGCACTAAGGACATATCTGCCAATGTCAGATGGATCTTGGCTAAAAGCAGAGAGCACCAGAGGAATGTCTATCTGTGCTTCATTGCCTGTGTAAAAACATTTGACTGTGTGGATAACAAAAAATTGTGGCTAACTTTGAGAAGAAGAGGAATCCCAGAACATTTGTTTGTGCTCACGTGAAACCTATGCTTGGACCAGGAGGCAGTCAAAAGAACAGAACAAGGAAAACACTGCATGGTTCAAAGTTAGGAAAGGAGTGCTGCAGAGACACATCCTATCTCCGTAACTTTTCAATCTGTATTTGGAACAGATCAGTTGGGAGGCTGGACTTTGTGAGGAGTGAGACATCAGGATTGGAGGACGACTCATCAACAACCTGCATTACACAGATGCTACAACCCTGCACGGTGAAACTGAAGAGGACCTGAAGTGTTTTGCTGCAGAAGGTCAAGAATTCAATATGGATTGAAGTGCAACATCAAGAAAACAAAGATTCTCACCACTGGGTCAGTTGGCAGCTTGCTTAACTCCACAATGAACACTTAAACCAGCAGTCAGGAAATCAAAAGACAAATTGCATTAGGTAAATCTGCTGTTAGGGACCTTTCCAAAGTGCTAAAGAGCAAGGATGTCAGTCTAGGCACTAAGATGTCCCTGATCCAGGTCATGGTCTTTGCAATCATTTCTTGTGCATCTGAGAGCTGGACAATGACTAAGTATGGCAGAAGAAGAATTAATGCCTTTGAGATGTGGTGCTCAAGAAGAATACTGAACATACCATGGACCACCAGGATAACAAATATGTCTGTCTTAGAGAGGGTGAAATCAAGTTTCTCCTTTAGGCAAGGATTCTGAAGCTCCACTTCACATATTTTTGGGCATATGACTAGGAGGGACCAGTCCTTGGACATCGTGCTTGAAAGAGTGGAGGGACAGCGCAGGAGAGGAAGACCCCGATGAGATGGACTGAAATGGCAACTGGGGCAATAGGGTTAGGTGTGTCAGAGTCAGTGAGACTGGCTCAGGGCAGGGCCGCCTTCAGAGCTATTTATTGTACATATGTTCTCTATGAGTCACTGACGACTCAGTGGCATATAACAACAAACTATCTTTTGGTTTTAAGAAGATTTCAAAGCGATGTTTTTGGTTTTATGTGTAAAGATTACCTCAGGGCAATAGTTTCAAGGGTTTATCTAACTACTGTGGATCTATAAAGTCTGGATTCGATGAAAATTTTGAAATTCAGTTCTGAATTAAGTACACATGATAAATAGAGGCGGGGGCGGGAATAAAATTGCCAGGGACTTAGTTTTATTTGGATCTACAATCAGCATCTATGGAATCAGCTGTCAAGAAATTAATTACAGTGGGCAACTTTGTTGTAATGGACTCCTTTAAAGTGTTAAAGAGCAAAGATGTCACTTTGAGAACTAAGGTCAAATGACTCAAACCAAAGTATCTTCAAATGCTTTATCTGAAAGCTAGACAATGAATAAGGAAGATAAAGAAAAGAAGAGATGCCTTTGAATGATGGTATGTGGTGAAGAATACTGAATATACTATGGGCTGCTAGAAGAATAAACATATTTGTCATTGAAGAAGTGTAGCCAGAAGGCTCCTTAGAAATGAAGAAAGTGAAATGTTGTTGCCTATATTTTGGCCAGGCAGCTCTGGTGACCTAGTGGTAAGAAGCTGCACTGCAATTCCAAAGGCACACCGTTTGAATATACCAGCTTCTCTGCAGGAGAAAAATAGGTAATATCCTCCCATGCGATTAAATTGCCTCTAAAAATCCACTGGCGGGTCAGCTATGGGTTGGGTCCAACTCGATGATATGCAACAATAACAACACCACACTTTGAATGTGTTACCAGAAAGTGCCACATCTTGGAAAATGGCATCATGCTCCATAGAAGGTCAATGAAAAGGAGGAGGTGCTTCATTGAGATGGATTAAGACAATGGCTGCAACAATGGGTTCAAAAAGAGTGACAACTGTGTTGGCCAATGATCATTCTGTTGTGCACAGGAACTGACTGAAGGGCACCTAACAACAACTAACAACCACCTTAATAGAATATTATTAGATCAGGATTGATTTCTATTAGGACTATTTCCTTCATCTAGTTCTTCTTCAGTAACATCTTGTCCAGTTTTCTCTTCCATATACATTTTGAAATCTTGTAAAGTTCCTTGGAAAGTACTATATATTTTTATTGGGATAGTACTGAAACTAAAGATCACCAGATTTGAGTAGAGAGTAGAGAGTCTGGATTTCTCTAAAGTCTTGATGATTCTTGATGCCGACGCTGCTGGGTCAAAGGCTATCCTCTGAGCTATAAGGTGAGGCATTGTTAGTTATCTGAGGCAGCAGCATAACTCACCTTCATATGTCCAAAACCTAGCATACTGCCTAGCACATAGTAGGTTCAGGAAATGCAAAATGAACCTCATGAATGAACGGGGATTTATTCCCAATGGGTTCATTCCAGGTTGGAATGTGATGGGATGAAGAAAAGCGAATGCTAATTCCCAGAGCACCAAGTGCTAAATCTGTGTGATATAGAAAATTAGGTCGATTTGGAACATAATTATTGGCACTCAATAAAAGCTAGCCTTAGTACCTTGTTTTTGAAAAGCCTAAAAACATAGAATCAGTAGAGACTTTGGACAGTGGAAAGGGTTGATAAGGGTGGATTTCAAAGGCGATTTTTTTTTTCATTGAAGCATAAGAGAGATTTCTTTTGCCAATAACTGCATACCAAATACTAATCTCATTACTCCAATACAGGAACTTCTATAAAGTGAGTGCTCACCAACTCAAACTTATTTTTTACCTCCAGGGTTGGTCTAAACGCACTGCAGTTTTTTGCCTTCTTCCTTGTCTCCTCTGTGCCACATATAAAACATATAAAAACTAACCCACATCCCACAGGAAGCATAACTCACTGCTGTAAAAATTGTCAAAGGATTTTATAATTATGCTTTATGCTATTTGGCTACAAGTACCTTTTGATTTATGAATTGGTTATAATTTCTCAGCAGTCATAATACACACACACCAATGCTTGAAAAGTGAGAAAATATAACTTACAGATGGTTTTCAAATGGAATGAAATTGTTTACAGAGACTAAATTTATTAATTATTGGAGCTGACACAATGTTAGACTTTGTTGACATTTTATGAAACAGTTATTAATGTCTGTTTTACCATTTTTACTTTGTGTGTTTGAGCCTACAATTTTTTGTATGTTTGAGGTGGGCTTTTTTTGGCCTATAATTTTTATTTCAAGTTTTGGGTTTGGATTTTTTTTTTTTTTTGGAATTCCATTCATTCATTGTTGCACCCTTCTCCCCGCACAAACCTCTCCCCCGGGTTTGGATTTTTTTAAGTCTCTGAAAACCCTCACAGCTTTAAGCATGTGTTCACTAAGCTTAATTAATTAGTTGGCCCTACCTACCTCTGTTTCCTGACTGTATTACTACTGTATCGAGAATATGACCATTTCATATCTACAGAAACAATTGACAATGGCAATCATTAACTCACAAAAGAAGAAATAGACTTTGACATTGCTATGATAATGAAAGCACAATTTTTTTGGTCCTCCTCAACAAATCAAGTAGGGAGTATTTTTATTTAATTTCTACTTCTTTCCAAAATCGTCATTGTTGTACAAGTTTCATTAATATTTTTTCTCTTTTAAAAAAATTTCCTACTAGTTTATTTACAAAACTTGAATACATTGTTTTTAAGAATAAATTTTCCTTTTTCCTCACCCTCCCACCTATCAAAATGTACAACCCCATGATTAATCCCCCTCTCCTCCTGCACATCTCATCCTTCTGTTTCCAGCCTTTCCTATCCCTCTTGGATCCTTATACTCATTCTACAATAATGGCTTTATACAATATTTATTCATGTGGGACTGAGTTAGTTCACTCAGCATAATGCTCTCCAGTGCCTCCCAAGTCAGGTAATCGTATTCCATTGTGTGACTGTACCATAATTTCTCACCCCATTCGTTTGTGGTTGGACATTTGGGCTGTTTCCATGTTCTTGCGATGGGGAATAATGCTGCTATGAACAGTGGTGTAAGACTTCTTAAGTCACTAACTGATATGCTTTTAAAAAGAACTCATGAAGTTTGGAGCAAAAAAGTTATGGTGGACACTAAACTTTTATACATAATAATGTCCTCTCTGTGTTATACCTCTATTGAATTCTGAAGGTGAGGCTTACAATGATGAGATAGTGGAGAACTGACACCTGCCCTTGACCGATGGATAGTTGCCATTGACTTAACTAATGCCAATCTTATGTATAATAGAATAAAAATTTTCCTGGTCCAGAACAATCCTCATAATAGCCACCACATTGAAGTCTGTCCTTTTGGTTAGTGTGCCATTCCACTTCACCAAGATCTACTTCAATCTCACTGGCCCTTTACCTTGTCAAACATAATGTTCTCCAGAAAAATGATCCTTCCTAAAGATGTGTTCAAAACAAACAAGTAAGACATGGTTAGGTCTTTAATTTTTACTGGTTTGCATGCAATCATTCACATACATCATGTTTTATACACATTCTTGTGTTTTATACAATCCATAATATACATCGTGTTTCATTCATGTTGTTGTTGTTATGTGCTATCAAGTTATCTACACACATAATGACCCTATGAACAATGGCTCTTAACCTTTCTCTAACCAGAGCCAACCTCACCATCTCTGACACACGTGACCCCACTGCCACAGTCACTGGGTCAACACTCTCATCCAAGGTCTTCTGCTGCACTGAATCTCCACCATCCCAAGCATGATGTCCTTCTCTAAGGACTGCTCCCTCCTGACAACAAGCCCAAAGTATGTGAGATAGAATTTCAAAATCCTTGTCTCCAAGTCGCAATCTGTCTTCACCTTCTCCAGGACAGGACAGACCCGTTTGTTCTCTTGGTAGACCATGATATGATCATTACTCTTCTCCAGCACCACAACTCAAAGGCATCAATTCTTCCTCTGTCATCCCTAGTCACTGTCTAGCTCTCTGATGCATAGTAAGCAATTGTGAAGACCATGGCTTGGACCAGGTACACCTTAGTCTCTAGACTGACATCAATGCTCTTTAGCACTCTGGAGAGGTCCCTGACGGCAGACTTTCATAAAGCAACTCGTCTTTTGATTTCCTGACTGCTGGTGCCAAGAATGTTGACTGTGGATCCAAGCAAGATGAAATTGTTAATGACCTTCATCATTTCTTCATCTATTACAATACTGCCTGTTGGCCCAGTGGTGAGGATGCACCACCACCACCATTTCTCGATGTTGACATACAATCCATATTGAAGGCTGCCGACCTTGACCTTCTGCAGCAAAAACTTCAAGTCCTTTTTATGGATGAGGTAATTTATTAACCCAGCATCATTCCTCCTCAGTTTTAGCAAGCAATGTACACTGATGTACATTATGTTTTATACAATCATTCACAGACATTATGTCTTATATAATTAATTACCACTGACATATGCCTAATGTCACTTCAATTTTTTCAAGACACCATTGACCTTTTCCCATCCTCTCACCCTCCTCCACCCACCGATCTCTGCTATTCCAGTGATTTCCTCTTCCCATGTATGTGCCCCTTCTTCCTTCCCCTTTTGAGCATTTATACATACTTTGCTGAGTTATCCTATTTTCACAATCCTTCTCCATTTATTATGATGTTTCCTCTTGGTCCAGTGGCTGGGATTTTTCTTGAGACTGAGATACAATCCATATTGAAGGCTGCAGTATTTAACCTTCTGTCGCAAGTGCTTCAAGTCCTCCTCATTTTCAGCAAACAAGATCCTGTCATCGCCATCGCTTATTGATGAGTCTTCTTCCAAACTTGATGCCAGATTCTTCTTCAGAGAGCCCAGATTCTTGCAAACCTTGCTCAGCATACAGATTAAATAGTTATGAAGAAAGGATACAGCCCTGCTTTCCCTCAGAGCTGGTATCTGTGACTCAGACATAGAGTCTCCTAAACTGGGAGACTGATCTATCAGTTTGCTGTACTGGGGGACTGATCTGCATATTGCTAATTACATTGTAGCTTGGGTATCTGGATTCTTGTTTATCATTGTTTTAATCAGTGCAGAACTTGTAGGCTGCTGTGACGCTAAAAGCTGTATTACCTGTGTGTCAAATGCCAGAGAGGCCATCCCTATAGACAGGTTTTAGTGGATCTTTCCGTTTAAAACAGGCTGGGAAGTAGGACTGGCCAGCCACTTCTGAAAAAACAGGCCTCTGAATGAATACCCTATGAACAATAGAGGAACACGGATATAGGATTAAAGGTAGAGCCCGGACTGGAAGTCAACCAAAATGAGGAGAAACAGCTGCCAACATCCTTTCATAGTGTGAATATAGTTAGAATGTACAGAGTATGAATGTTGGGAAACTAGAAGTTGTAAAAAAAGGAATGAAATGGAATGCATGAACATCAGCATTCTAGGTACTAGTGAGATAAGGTGGATTGACATTGGTCACTTTGAATCAATCATATGGTGCACTATGCCAAAAATGAAAACCTGAGGAAGAAGAATAGGGTTGCAGTCACAGTTAAAAAGACAAGTTCAAATTCTATCCTGAAGTACAATGTTGTAAGTGATAGGATATTACTCATAAGCATACAAGGAAGATCTGTTAATATGACTATTATTTAAATATACACAATATGGTCTTGTAACTGAAGTCTGATTTTATTCTTGACCTATAATTTGATTCGGGGAGATAAAAATTTTGTGTTGCCCATTAATACAAGGTTTCTTGAGCTTTCTTACGAAATACAACTGTTTTTCTTTTTCACGATTCAATATAAGTATGCTAAAAAAGTTTTTTCTCATTTAGTTGTATTAGACATCCACTAATTTATTTGCCATTAGTTAAATATATTACTGTAACATGCTTGATTTCTTAAAATAGGAACTAGAGTTATTTTTACTGAAATAATTCCCCCTTAGAAGCCACATTTGCAAAAGTCTATTTTAGGCATGCCTTTTGAACTTAATTTTGATCTGTGTTTACTGTGTATCACTAACGTTCTATTTATAGTCAGGGGATTAACATTCCCATGTTCCCTTTGACCTATTATTCTGGACATCTAATTCCTTCACTGAGATCTATTAAATGTAAATTAAAGTATTTAATTTAAGAGCCCAGATTAAATGAAGAGATGTGGTCTGTGTCTGGTAAGAATCTGAATAATTTTTTTAAAGAACTGGAAGAAAATTTTATTAGCTCATAATTTTATTTTTGTCTATTAATCAAGATCACATTAGTCATGAGCAAGGGGGAAAAAAGATTGTTTCATGTGACAGTTAAGTAAATCTTCAGTAGGTACCTAAGTATAACTTACATTTTTATTAAATGGCTGGATATCAGAAGAAAGTTAATATTTACCACGGCAAGATGAATCTAGATAACAGAAGACATTATGATTGCCTAATCAATACCCACTCTCCTCTTCTTCTCAAAAGACTCATTCCCCGTCTCCTTCAGAGCAAGAGTTAAAGTTTTCAGGGAATTCTGGGAGGAGTTTTAGTCCTATAGTAAAGAAAACAAAGAGGCAAGGACTTTTTTTTTTTCTTTCTCTCTTCCTACCTATGCCATTGATTGATTTGTCCCCGTCTCCCCTCACCACTACCTAAATACGTGTTGAGTTGGATAGGCCCTGATTTTCACTACGTTTGCAGTTCTATAACGATGGAATGTGAAAGTTGTGCAATGATGTAATCAATCACCTTCAGGTAGTCAGCCAATCACTTGCAAGGGGATTAGGATGAGATCATGCCCTTATTCAGCTCACAGCTTTGATCCAAGGCAAGAGGAGTTTCCCTGGGGTGTGGCCTGCCTTACCTTTTCCCTTACAGGAGATAAAGCAGCTAGATACAAGGGAGTAGCGAAGGGGAACCTCGGTACCACCAGGAAAACAAGCTGGAGCTTTGAAGAGCACATCTTTTGCTCTTCAGGAAATCTGTTCTCAGAACGTCCTAGACAATGGAGAAGGAAGGACACATGGAGATCTTCAAGCTCACAGATGATGAAAGGAGACAAGGACCTTTCTCTTAAACTGTGAGCCAAGAGAGTAATTCTTTTCCTAGAGGTGGTGTCCTGAATTCTGGCTTCTAGCTTCCTAAACTATGACAGAGTATCTGGTAAAACAATCCACTGTGGTATTTCTGTTAGAGCAACATAGATAACTAAGACAACCCACCTCTAGACCTCCTTCTAGAAAATCCTGCCCTCAGGTGAGCTCTGGTGGTCTAGTGGCAAGAAGCTGTACTGTAATCCCAGAGATGTGTAGTTCAAATCCACCAGATGCTCAGCTGGAGAAGGAGGGGCAATCAGATCTGATTTGACAGTACACACACAAAAAATAATTTAAAAAAAATCCTGCCCCCCCAGTTTCCAATTTTAAAAAAAATTATTATCTTTAAACTGATGGGACTTTTTTAAAAAAGAAAGCTAATCTCTACAAAGCCCTGCTAACTGATGTCTATTACCAACAAACTGTATGCATTCCCAACACCATGCTTGTGAATTTCCCTTCTGAGACTTTACAACTCAAACTGGGGTCTCTGGACCAGTACAATCAGCATTATCTGAGGGCTTGTTAGCAACGCCAGTTTCAAATAGGTATTCTAAGGTATTACAGAAAAGCACATATACACAAAGGAAAAATACTCCGCAAGTACACAGGTAGAATAACAGCATATTTTGTTGTTGTTGTTGTGTTGTTATGTGCCACCGAGTGACCTGCGACTCACAGCAACTCTATATACAATAGCCCTAAATCCTGCTCTGTCCCTTGCCAATCTTAATGTCTCTGATACACCAACCCACTGAATCAATCCACCTCATAGAGGGTCTTCCTCTCCTGTGCCGTCCCTCCACCCTCCCAAGCATGACGTCCCTCTCAAAGGACTGATCCCACCTTGCAACATGCCCAAAGTATGTCAGAAGAAGCTTCAGAATCCTTGCCTCCAAGGAGCAGCCATAAAGAAAGTAAAAATCCTCACAACTGGACCAATACACATTTTAATAAATGGAGAAAAGATTGATGCTGTCAGGGATTTCTTCCATCTGACCCCACAATCAATACCCACGGATTAAGAGTCAAGAGATAAGTGTATTACATTTGTGAAATTCTGCTCCAAGGATCACTTTAAAGGGCTAATGAGCAAGGACGTTATTATAAAGACTAAGGTATATCTCTATCAAGCCACAACATTTTCAGTTGCTTCATATAGATATGAGAGTTGGACAATGAATAAGGAAGACTGAAGGAGAAAGCATGCCTTTGAATTGTAGTGCTGGTGAACAGTACTGAACAGGCCATGGATCGCCAAAGAACAAATTTCTCTTTGAAGAAGTGCAGCCAGAGTGCTCCTTAGAAGCAAGCACATCGAGACAAAGTCTCATGTATTTTGACCATGTTTGTTAGGAGAGGCCAGTTTTCGAAAAGGACATCATGCTGGGAAAGGTGGAGGGCCAGTGAAAGATAGGAAGACCCTCAACAAGGTGGACTGACACAGTGACTGCAGTGATGGGCTTACATGCGAGTGAAGATGGCACAGCTCGGGTTGGGCTTTGTTCTGCTGTACACGAAGTCTCTACAAGTCGGTGTCCACCAGCCAGTACCTAATATATTCTGTGGAAGAGGTGGGAGGAAGGACTAGGCCCCTCACGTAAAGGGTGTTCACCTACACAGTGTGTGAATCTAGGCAAGGTCAACCAGGTGCTCCATCTGCTTTTCCCCATAATGCCTTGGCTCCTTCAATAGCATCATAATCCACAAAAGCAAGAGAAACTTTCCGTTGGCCTACTCTGAGGTGGTGCTAACTTGTTCTGAATATCTTCTTTTTCTCCATTAAACAAAATCTCAATCCTTCGAAACTCTTTTAATTAGGAGAAAACAAAGTTTAGAAAATTCATTCCAGAAAGCTTTACTCAGAAATGTTTTATAAAACTAAAAAGAGGAAAGGAGGTCAGAAGACTACATGTTTCCATGAATATATGAATGCCAAGTAAAGAGCAAAAGCATTTCCTAAGACATTGTTTCGGGAGTGGTATTTCCTTGGTTGGAAAAGAAATATTTAAATGTGTCTCGAAATGTGTTCTTAAGTGCCGTCTAGTTAGTCGGAGATAACTCATAGCGCCCCTATGAACGAAAGACCTGAATACTTGTATAACTTTTATCCTTTCTCCAAGTTCACAGAGTTTCTGGAGGCAAGCCATTTCAGAAGTGGATGCTTCTCCTGCTTCCAAGTTTGTTTCAACTGGGGAGCTCCACCAAACACTGTCCACCATGGGTAACCATCATCGCATTTGACACATCAGTGTCACAGTATTCAGCATCACAGCAACTAGTTGCCCTTTTTCTCATCACATAGCTTTGTCATTTCCCCACAATTGTTGGGTACCATCGAGTCAGAACTGACCCGCAGTTGCTACTTCAGTGGGTTTTCAGAGGCAGTTAAGCACATGGGAGGAGACTGCCCATCCTTCTCCTGCAGAGCAGCTTGTAGCCTTGAAACCACATCCCTCTGTGATTGCAGTGCGGCTTCTTGCCACTAGGCTACCAGAGCTCCCCGCAATTATCACGATCAATCTAAATGATCTTGTCAATGTATCTGTTTTCCGGTTTATATTCTGCCATTCTCCCTTCTAAAATGAATGAGCAGTATGTTATTACTGGGTGTTTCGCACAGAATTTTTCCCATCCCACAATTCTAAAGTGTATTCATTGAATAATAGATTAAAGTAGCTAAATAGTACTTGGGTTTTCTTTTCCTTTCCTTTGCCTTCAAAAAGAAGAAGGATGTGTAAAGGGGCCCTCTTGCTATGAAGGAATGAGTGACCATCAGCATTCATAAGCACATCCATAGAGTAGGCTTCAAGAAGCATGTCTTTGGGCATTCAAGGAGATCTGGAAGTTTGCCATAAACATGAGAACACCAGATGTATCCATTGACAAGAGGCTCAACAAAGCTATGTGGGCTGAAGGAAGAAGGGATATCCCATACGGTTTCCAAGGTTGTCCAGAAAACATAAGGAAGAAAAATCACTAAACAAATGGGCTGAAGGAAGAAGGGATATCCCATACGGTTTCCAAGGTTGTCCAGAAAACATAAGGAAGAAAAATCACTAAACAAATTCTACATATGGGCTACCACTTCCAAAAACTACCGACATTGATTATGGATGAAAATGAACAGCTGATTATCAAACAAAGTTACAACACTGCAAAGTAAAGAAATAAGTAACTTTCAGTAGGTAAAGTGATTGGACCTGAAAAGAAAGATCCCTTTGGAAGGGGCAATGTTAAGAGAACAATGGAAGGACAGTTGCTTTATGAGTTTACTCTACAGACCAAGGAGAAAAAAGGTTTCATTTCAAAGGCCATGTTGAAAAAGAAATAATTCTTTAAAACTACATTTCATGCCAAAAATGGACAAGAAATGAATTCCATTTAAAGGTCATGATGATCATGACTATTTCAGTGATTATCAGCTGTTGCTGTTGATGTGTGCCATCGAGTCAGAACCAATTCATAGCTGACCCTCCAGTGTGTTTTCAGAGCCAGTAAATCACAAAGGAGATTGTCTATCATTCTTCCACAGGTGGATCTGAACCTAGTGCTTTTGGGATTGCAGCACAGGTTCTTACCACTAGGCCACCAGAACTCCCTAATGATGATCAGATATCATTTAGAAGTCATCCACACCATATTTGACACACCAGACTTCCTAATATATTAGGCATTGTTCTGAGTTGAAAAATGATGCCTCTCCCCAAAATATGTCTTTCTTAGAACCAGGAAACTTGGCCTTATTTGCAAATAGGTTCTGCACAAATGTGACTAATTAGCATAAAATTGGAAGCCCTTAATCCAGTATGAATAATACATTTCTGGGGAGCAGAGGAGGGAGCTCTGGTGACCTAGTGATAAGGAGTTGTGCTGCAAACACAAAGGCATATCGTTCAAATCCACCAGTTGCTCTGTGGGAGAAAGATGGGCAGTTTCCTCCTGTGTGATTATCTGCTTCTGAAAACCAGCTGGAGGATAAGCTATGGGTTGGTTCCAACACAAAAGCACAGAATGAGAAAGAGCAGAGGAAACACATATACATAGCCACACAGGGACGAAGGCTGGAGAAGGCCATGGGAGGGATTCTTCTCTAGAGCCTTCAGAGAGAACTTGGTCTGGTCAACACTTTCATTTCTGACTTCTGACCTCTGGCTATGAGAGTCAATTTCTCTTGTTTTAAGTCAGCCACTTGTTATAGAAGTCACAGGAAACTCACAGAGACCAGGGGGAAAACTAACAGATATTCAATGAGATTTTGAAGAAGTCACATATGAGCATCTCTATTATTTCATATGCTTGATTACCAAAAGAGGTCTTGCAAATGATGTTAGTTTGGTGAATCATTCCTAACTACGAACAAGTCTTTTCATTTGCTCTTCTTTATTTTACTGTTTCCTGCACATATCTAAATGTGTAAATGTTTCAAAATCAGTCCTTTTATTGAGACGACTGGAAAAGGAATGGCACATGCTGACTTGTAATCTCCTAGCTCATTTTAAAAAGTTGAAGCTGATGGCGATACCTCAGCTTTGCTGCAATGTAAGGAAACATAAAAAAAAACTGCTGACTTAAAAAAATTTTTTAAGTAATTTTAGAATAACTGAGAATGAGACTTTAAAAAACAAATTCACTACTAGAAAAGGCTTTGGGTTGATCTCCCTCTCAGAACCACTGGCTGATTTCAGTTGTCATAGAGCCATGACTTTTAGGTTAGCGGTGCAACCCCCTAAGGTCTAGGCCACCAGAGCTCCCTGTTTATGCCAAAGGACAAGATAATTGAAAACGTGTGTGTGTGTGTGTGTGTGTGTGTGTGTGTGTGTGTGTGTGTATTCACTGACATCTGTGTGTGAGGGTTTCTCACCCCCCCATTTTAATTTTGGTGAAAGTTCACACAACAAATTGGCTTCTCATTTAACAATTTCTATAGATATTGTTCAATAATGTTAGCTATATTTCTCACAATGTGTCAGTATTCTTGTTATTTCCATTAATCTAGCTTTTGTTGCCACTCCCCTTTTATATTCTTACCTCATTTTAGGGAAAATGTTGATCATTGTAACTCCTAGAGAGGAATATTGAAAGGAGCCCCGTATCCACAGGGATAGACTCTATGAGATAATCTATAATTTGGCTGAAAGGTGAACTCCAAGAGCTGTTTCAGTTCCAAATTTAAAGGCTGTCTCAGAGGGTTGTCTAGATGCTCCTGTCTGGCCTTTGGTTTTTTAATTTATTTTTTTTAAATTTTAGGAATTTGAGGTTTGTTCCACGTTTCTTTCCCTCTCTATTTAGGGCCTTTACCGTGTCACTGATGAGAACGGTGTAAGTGGTAGTCAGGTACCATTTTGTTCTTCTGATCTCAAGAGTGTCGTGCATCTCAAGAGTTTCCTCATGCAGTGCCATGGGTTTATTGTTCAAAATGGGTTTTTAGGCCCATTGCCTTTGACTTTTGCCATTTGGTTGGGTGGGAACATGCAAACGGTGTGTAATCTGTTTACAAGGAGGTTGGCCAGTTTTGTACTCCTATTAGATTTGAATTGAACAGGTTCAGCGGCATAAATTGGGAATTTCACTACTAGGAAGGAAGTAGATGCAAAGATCGCAGAGTGTTCTTTGGGGCAAGAAAATCTGTGTCAGTCAGACCGAGAGTTAAAAGAGAAGAAGCAGCCACAGTGGAGAACCAGGGTCTAACATGAGCTCGGCCTTCACCACAGTATACTGGAGGACCTCAGTGAGGCTCGGAGACAGGTCAGGGAAATATCACAATTGACAGCAACAAAAGAGTTTTGTAATATTGACCTAAGCTGTGAGATTGAAGGTCCTGCGAACATGAGTAAGAAGCTGTCCTGACTGAGGAATTATATCCTGCTGCCAAACGGAACTGTAATCTGTTCTTGCCCTTGAGTTGGAAGCAGCTCATAGCTGATCCTCCACTGGGTTTTCAGAAGGCTGTAAATCCCATGGGAGGAGATTGTCCATCTTTCTCTCATGAAGCTTCTGGTGGATTAAAATTGCCAGAGAGGGGCCACCATTGGATTAGCAGCCCAGCTCCATACTGACTATGCCACTAGTCAATAATAGTGAGCATGGTTGCCAGAGATCTGTGTGACCATTGCAAGGGATACCAGATCCACTAGCAGAGTGTGAAGAGCGCTGGGAGGGACAGGTGGTGGTAGAATTGGCAGAAGTAGGTGCAAGAGTGTGGGAACAAGTCTGAATTCATGAAAATGGGGTTTGTGCTGTGGGTACAGATGGGAACCGCTTCCCGCTGTGGAATTAGTAGGGCTCAGATGCAGCCATTTTTATGCTACTTGCATTCTTTTTACACCACAGATGTAAAAAGTAAGATGGCTCAGGGGACTGATGAAGTAAGTAGTCATTCTTCCACCACTGGAAAAAATACTATGCAACTGAAAATTCAGGAATCGGAGCTTTCTCTATCTTCCAATGCTGCAGTGATCTTGCTGAGTGAAAAATGCAAGGCATATAACAGCGTGTATAGAATGCTACGTTTGGGAAGAAAAGGTGGAAATTAAGAATAAATGTTCATAGGTTTAACAGTTTTCACTGAGTAGTGTTTAATGCATTTTGTCTTTTGAATCAAGTACGTCTAACTATAAAAAACCCCCATAAAATAAAGTCTTCTTAAAAATCAAATGAAAACAGGTTTTTGATTGGTTAACAGAACTGCAGACAACAGTTAAAATATTAGCTCAATTCACTGTGGGCTTTAGTATATTCACAAAGTTGTTCAACCATCACACTATGCAATTCCAGAAGAATTTCATCAGCCCCCTCATATCCCTCAACAGTCACTCCCGATCCCACCCCCACCAAGTACACTACTCCATACTTTTTAAATTAGCCAAACACTTGAGCACAATACAAACTCCAAGCAAAGGCTCAAAACCGACTGATGAGAAGCACTAACACTTATGACCTACATTCACAATATGATCTACATCCACAGTATGATTTATTGCAGATTTATGATGTTCTTTAAGTCAGTATCTGCCCATTATCAGACAGATGCCAAACTGGAGCACTACAGAAGCCCTTTCTGTTCACATTCACTCAATACCTCTCGATACCCACAAAGTCTTCAGCATGAAGTTGTTTCCAATCTGTCTTCTACTGGATGCAAACTTGAGAACTTTAGTGTTCATTATAATAAGCACCCCAAGCCATGGCATTCAGTAAGTTTTTATTTTGGCTACTTTATTAGAATATCAGTGTTAATTTTTAAGATAAAATAATTATTATTATTGTTGCTCTGTTCCTATTTTTTCCATTTATGTCACAGATTATTCCTATTTACCCGTCACTTGTTAGGTGCCACAGGCTCAATTTTCTACTTAAAGTGATCACATGTGACAAAGCAAAATGGCCTCCTGGGGTTTCTGTACTGTTAACTTTTATAGAATTATTTCATGTTCAGCTATTTCAGGAGGTAGCATATTATCATGAAACGAAGGTATTGAGGGAAGAAGTTCAATAAAGAATTGCAGTGAAGTCACTGGCATAAGAAAAGGCTCCGGGTATTGACTGCGTACCAATCGAGGTACTGCAAAATCAGGATGCTGCAACGGACTTGCTCAACTCATCCATGTCAAGAAATCTGGAAGGCAGCTATCTGTCCAACCAACTAGAGGAATTTTTATCTAGCAGAATGAGGAAATTATTGAATAATATCCTTAATATCACATGCAAGGATAATCTTTTGCTGAACATCAAGTTTCCTTTGCCCCCTATTCACCTACCACACTTCTTCTCATCCCTCGAGATTCAACTCAAGTAGTACCTTATCTCTGATTACTTTCCTAGTTAAATGTACCACCACTGCGGGGCCAGTGCACCACTCCTTCTGTGTTTATTACTGCATATCCCATATTATATTGCTGCTATTTAGTTCTGACTTCAAGTTTCTCTCCAGATTGTAAAGTCCTTGAACGTATGACCTCTGGCCATAAGAAGCTGGATCTAGAAAGCTATGGAGCAGTGGACATCTGTCTAAATGAACTTTGGGAAGCAGTCCGTCCCTGGTTACTGAGTTACATCTTTCTATCACACCCTTCCCTTCTATGCCTGCTCCTCTTCCTTTGTCATGACTCAAGGTCATTGTGAAGGTGGCTCTTTCTTTCATCAGGAGTCAACCAGACTTTTGCAAAGTCAGAACTTAATGGAAAATTTGAGCACCCAAAACTACTTGAAAGAAAATAAGTGTTGGGAGTCATTTCAAGGCTGTCTTGTTCAATCACCTTATTTTAAATATGGGCAAACAAAGCACCAAGCCTGGGGCTGTATTTGGAGCCTCCTCCGAGTCTATGAATACAACATAATCACAACTTAGGTTCTTTTCCAGAAAGATCTAGGATTCTCATTGGCCTTCTAATGTTGTTCAAGAATAAAGTTAAGTTACCCCCTAAGCATAAAAAACAAAACCAAATCTTGTTGTTATTCAGTTAATTCACAGTGACCGTATGAGAAGAGAACTGCCCACTGGGGTTCACAAGGCTGTAAATCTTGACAGAACAATCAGCCACATCTTTCTTCCTTAAAGAAGCCTGTAGGTTTGAACCACTAGCAATCAAACACTTAAACACTGCACTACCAGGACCCCTATGCTCTGTAACACCTGCACTTGCATCCTTGCCTTCTTGTTGTTGTGATTGTTGTTATGTGCCGCTGAGTCGCTTGCTACTCATAACGACACTATGTAGAATAGTCCTGAATTAGTCCTCTATCCTGTGCCAACATTATTGTCTCTGATACATCCACCTTCATTACCCTAGACACTGAGTCAATCCATCTCAGTGAAGGTCTTCCTCTCTTGCACTGTCTCTCCACCCTTCCAAGTTTGATGTTCCACTCCAAGGACTGGTCCCTCCTTGCAACATGCCCAAAGTATGTCAGATGAATTCTCAGAATACTTGCCTCCCAGGAGCAACCTAGTTTAACCCTCTCCAAGATGAAACTGTTTGTTCTCCTAGCAGTACATGGTATATTCAATACTCTTCTCCAGCATAACAGCTGAAAGGCATCAATTCTTTTTCTATCATCCCTAGTCATTGTCCAGCTCTCTGATGCATAGCAAGCAATTGCGAAGACTATGGCCTGGATCAGGCGCACCTTAATCTCCAGATTGACATCATTGCTCTTAGTACTCTGGAGAAGTCCCTGACAGCAGACTTTTCCAATGAAATCCCTTCTCTTGATTTTCTGACTGCTGGTACCAAGAGTGTTAACTGTGGAGTCAAGCAAACTAAAACTGTAAACAATCTCAATCTCTTCATCATCTATCAGTGGTGAGAATCTTTGTTTTCTTGATGTTGAGCTGCAATCCATATTGAAGGCTGCAGTCTTTGATCTTCTGCAGCAAGTGTTTCAGGTAATCAACAAAAACTACAGGTGAATTTTAATATCCAATACCAAGAATCCACCTATTTTTTCCCCCAAGGAGCTCTGGCATACATTTTAGGTTTCCTTTATTCAGGAACAAGGTATTGAATACCTATCACTTTCTGGGCACCATCCTAAGTACTGAGTCTAAAATTCTGCACAAAATACATAGAAGTATGGTCTTGTAAATGCAAAGATTCTTGTCTATTTTGGGACAAGACAAAGGGAGATAGCAGATACTCAGTAAGTTGTTATTAAAATTATTTTTAATAAAAAGGGAATACAAAAGAATAGAAGAAAGGATCCTTGCACTGACGAAATAGTTCTGGATCTTGATTGTAATTCTGGTGACATAAAGCTACATGTTATAAAATGGCATAGAACAACACACACTTGTGTAAATTTCCCACTTTTGTTGTTATAATTATCCAAGATGGTACTGCTGTGAACTGGGTGAAGCATGAATAGGACTTTCTGTATATATTTTTCACAACTTCTCATAATTGTGAATGAATCTAATTATGATAAAATAAAAAGGTAAAAATATAAAAACAATAAAATGAAAGCTATCTTGATCAAGCAAGCCCTTGCCAGCAAAAGAATGGTAAAGAGGGTAGGAA
Source organism: Elephantulus edwardii (assembly GCF_000299155.1). Classification (NCBI taxonomy): domain Eukaryota; kingdom Metazoa; phylum Chordata; class Mammalia; order Macroscelidea; family Macroscelididae; genus Elephantulus; species Elephantulus edwardii. The sequence goes on from NW_006399865.1 coordinate 3,970,990, forward strand.
GGACAAGATGGAAGAGGGTAACAGAAGCTTCACCTGGTCAACATGGGCCTTTGTTAAGACATGGCATTTCCACCCAGAAATCAGGAAAAGATTGGTTTTTGCATATTCTCCTGTATCCATAGCTTTTTAATCTATATGCGGAACAGATTACCTAGTAGGCTGGGCTCTATGAGAAGTGTGGCATCAGGATTGGACATAGACTCATCCACAACCTGCGTTATGCAGACGACACAACCCTGCTTGCTGAAACTGAGGGGGACCTGAAGCACTTGCTGCAGAAGGTCAAGGATTGCAGCCTTCAATATGGACTGAAGCTCAATATCAAGAGAACAAAGATTCTCACCAATGGGCTGATTGTTAGCCTCAAGACAAATTGCATTGGGAAAGCCAGCTGTCAAAGACGTCTCCAAAGTACTGAAGACCAATGATGTCAGTCTGGAGACTGACCATGGTCTTTGCAATCACTTGCTGTGCACCAGAGAGCTGGACAATGACTAGGGATGATAGAGGGAGAGTTGATGCCTTTGAGCTGTGGTGCTGGAGATGAGTACGGAATATACCATGGACTGCTAGGAGAACAAACAGGTTTGTCCTGGAGAAGGTGAAGCCAGGCTGCTCCTTGGAGGCAAGGATTCTGCAGCTTCGTCTGCCATATTTTGGACATGTTGCAAGGTGGGACCAGTCCTTGGAGAGGGACATCATGGTTGGGAGGGTGGAGGGACAGCGCAGGAGAGGAAGACCCTCGATGAGATGGATTGACTCAGTGACTAGGGTAACTGGGGTTAGGTGTATTAGAGACAATAAGATTGGCACAGAATAGAGCAGGGTTTAAGACTGTTGTACATAGAGCCACTATGAGTGGAAGGCAACTCAATGGCACATAACAGCAACAAGAACAACTATATTCTTCCCATCTTCCAAAACTTCTTACTTTTTTTTTAGAAGGAAATAATAATTTAACCCAGGTTCCTCAAACTTGATACTAATGATACTTTGCTCTAAGTAATTCTTTCTTATGGACATTAGTCCTGTGTATTGAAGGACATTTGTATTGTAGAGCATCCTTGCCCTCTGCCCACTAGAAGCCAGTAGCACTAAATTTCCTCTCCCTCAGTTTTGAGAACCAAAAATTTCTCCAGAGAGTGTCAAATCTTCCTTAGGGGGAAAACTGCCTATGGCTGAAAACCAACTGTCTGCCACAACATGCGCACTTTTCAGTTGCTGATTTAAAAAAAAAAATCACTGTAAAAATACAGACAGCATGACATTAGCCAATTCAACATTTTTCAGTTGTATAGTTCAGTAAATGCTTTTCATAATGATGTTTACTGTTATGTTGCTAGGTGCTATCAAGTTGATTTTCAACCTACAGTGACCGGTGTGACAGCAGAACTTCACCACTTCTTTCTAGGTTGTAGACTTCATGGGGAAGGAACTGGTAGCACAGTGATTAAAGAATTCAGCTGCTAACCCAAAGGTCAGTGGTTTGAACCCATCAGCTTCTCTCTGGGAGAAAGATAAGGCAGTATTTTTCTTAGAGCCTTGGAACCCCCACGGGCAGGTCTACCCTGCCCTACTGGGTCACTATGATGCAGAATCAACTCAGTGTAGTGAGTTTAGCTTTTATGGGGTCATCTTTACAGAAGCAGATCACAGGATCCTTGTCTCAAGTAGCCATTAGATGAGTCTGAGTTCTTAACACGTTGGTTAGCAGGTAAGAGCAGTCTTTGCATCACCAGGAACAGGGGGCAAAGGAAGTCCCTTGTCCCTACCATTCATTAGTGGAATAGCCTGACTGCTAATTGAATGTGACATCTGTCACTAATTTTCAAAATCATGTCTGCTTTGTTTTACAAAAGATGACTTCTCATCTTTGAGGAGACTGTTCCTCCAGGTGGCGTTCTGGTAGCCTAGTGGGTAAGGATTTGCACTGCCAACCCAAAGGCAGGCAGTTTGAGTCTACCAGTTGCTGTGCAGGAGAAAAGACGACAGTCTCTTCTTGTGCGATTACAGTCTCTGAAAACCCCCTAGAGGGTCAGCTATGAGTCAATTCTGACTGGACAGCATGTAACAATAACAACAGTCCCTCTACGTGGGCAGGAGTCTTTGAATCTATCCTTAAAGCAGTAAAGAAAAACTGAATGTTCCTGGTTACAGTCCCACTACAAAGCCCAAACTGCAGGGCTTTGTTTGATTCTAAGTGCTACATACTATTTATCTTAGGCTTTTGTGGTCAGAAGCTGGAGTTCTAAGCTATTTGAATCCTGAAAGCATTCAAATGGAAATGAAAAGAAGTTACAGGTGAAAATAGAAAATCATTTCTCCCAGGGTTCAAGTCCATTAGGAAAGTGATGGAGTAGCTAATTACAGATATTAAAAAGGTAAGAATTTTCTTTCTCACCTTCCCCCCCCATTTACCCAAATACTTAAGGCTTTTGAAATATTTCTTTTTCATATGCTTTCCCAAGAAAAGCCAAGAGAAACAAATAGAGCACAAAGGAAATGAAGACTTCAGAACTACATTTGGTTTGGTAAACTAACTAGGATATAGTATGCTGAAGTTTGTTCAAATATGAAGAAAGGAAAATCTATGTGGCCAGAGATAGTTCACAAAAATTAGTGAACATAGCCAATTAACATTCAGAAATAGTTAAAAAAATAGTTCAAGCAAAAACATCTCTATTTACTAATGGTGTTAAAATAGTTTTTGCTCTAAGAGAGTTGGTTTCTCTTCTTCCTTCCCCCCTTCCTCTCTCTCACTCTTACTCTGTTGTAGTTGCTGTGTGCCCTTGAGGGGAAACTAACCAATAGCTGATGCTCCAGCTGGTTTTCAAAGGCAGTAAATTGCACAGAAAGAGTTTGCCCATCTTTCTCCAACAGAGCAATTGTGGATTCGAACCATGTACCTTTGCACTGGCAGTGCAATTCCTTACCACTAAGCCACAAGAATGTCATAGTATAGGGCAGGGTTCAGGTTGGCTCTTTATAGTGTTGCTATGGGTCAGACTTGACAGCACGGAACAACAACAAGCCCTGAGAGTGCTCTCTCTGGTGAGTAACATTAGCTCAATTGTGGAAAATTTACAAAATAACAAGTAAAGAAGAGAATAATCTCCATAACTAGATATAATATTTTCATGTGTTTTCTTTTAGTACTTTTCCTTTTTCCATATTTTTAATTTTTCCCATATTCATTAATTTTTAAAAAAAAACATGGCTATGAATTGGGAGGGACCTCTTGTGGCCTACTGGGTAAGGAATTGCACTGCCAACCTGAAAGCAGGTGGTTTGAATCCACTAGCTGCTCTGTGGAAGAGGGACAATCTCCGCCCATACGGTTTTCACTCTCTGAAAACCCACTCAGTGGCACATAACAACAACATGAACTGGGATCATATTTCAGGTTTTATAGCTGGGTTTTATTAAACATTATCTCATGTCCAATTTTTTCATAAGGCTAAATAAGTACTGTTCAGAAAGAACACTCACAACTTGTTCATGTTTGAGTCTCGTTAGGCTTAACTCTGTTGTTGTTGTTATGTGCCGTCGAGTCGTTGGCAACTCATAGCGACCCTACGTACAAAAGCCCTAAACTCTGCTCTGTCGTGTGCCAATCGCACTGTCTCTGACACTCCCATCCCAATTATCCCAGTTACTGAATCAATCCACCTCACAGAGGGCCTTCCCTTCCGGTGCCGTCCCTCCACCCTCTAAGCTGTTGTTTTCCTTAAAAGCATTAGCATGCATGGAGCTAAGCTTCTCTGATCATTTATTGAGTGTGCCTCTGATTTGTAAGTTTCAAGATGTAAAAGTCTTTTATTAAGTTCTCATCTTTATTTTCAGTATTACAACTGGAGACTTAAATTGGAATTTTCATTTCTTTCAGCTTGAGTTGAAATACTAAAAGATGCTTTGGGAAGAATATGGGATGATCCAGGAAGCATCAAAAGAAGATGGAAGGAATATACTGAGTCACTGCACCCAAAAGCATTAGCTAACAAAGAATCATTTCAGAGAGTAGTTTACGATCAAGAACTGACGATGATGAAGGAAGAGGTCCAAGCTGCACTGAAGAAACTGGCAAAAACATAAAGTTCCAGGGATTGATGAACTATCAACTGACATCTTTTAAAGAAATTTGGAAGACAGCTACCGGGCAAAAAGACTGGAGAAGGTAAGTATCTGTTTCTACTCACAAAAGAAATGTGATCCAATTGAATGTAGACATTATCAAATAATAAATATCACATGTATCGTTTCACTGAAGATAATTTAAAAACCAGCTAGAACAGTGTGTTAACAAAGAACTTCCAGAAATTCAGGCTGGATTTAGAAGAGGCTGTGGCACCAGGGATAAATCATTGCTGATGTCAGATGGATCTTGGCTGAAAGCACAGAGTATCTGAAAGATGTCTACTTGTGTTTTGTCGATGATACAAAGGCATCATTATATATGTGGACCATAACAAATTGTTGCTAACCTTAAAAAGAATGGGATCTCAGAACACTTAATGGCTCATGCAAAAACACTGCATGGTTTAAAAATCAAGAAAGGTATGCATTAGGGCTATATCCCTTCTCCCTGTTTGTTCAGTCTGTGTGCTGAGTAAATCATTGAGAAGGTGGACTTTATGAAGAAGAATGTGGATTGAAGGAAATTATTCAACAACCTGAATTATGCAAATGGCATAACCTTGCTTGCTAAAAGTGAACGTGGAACACTTGCTACAGAGGATCAAAACCTGGAGCCTTCAATATAGATTATATTTTAGCATCAAGAAAACAAATATCTTCACTGTTGAGTCAATAGGCAACATCATGATACAGAAAAAAATAAAATTATTTCACCTTACTTAAATCCACAACCTACAACCTTGGTACTAGCAATCGGGAAATCAAAAGACATTGCATTCAGAGAGTCTGCAGTCAAGGACTTCTCCAAATTGCTAAGAGCAAGGATATCAGTTTAAACACTAAGGTACACCTAATTCAAGCCATAGTCTTTTCAATTATTTGTTATACTTCTAAGAGTTGGACAGTGAATAAAGATGACAGAAGAAGAATTGATGCCTTTGAGATGTGGTACTGGAGAAGAGTACTAAATTCCCTTTGGACTACCAAGAGAACAGACAAATATATATTGGAGAGAGTGCAGCCAGGGTTCTCCTTAGAGGGAAGCATGGTTAAACTTCCTCTTACATACTTTGGGCATGTTGTTAAGGGGGGGGGCAGCCCTTGGAAAAGAATATTGTGCTCAGAAAAGTGCAGTCAGTGAAGTAGACGAAGATCGTGAATGAGCTGAACTGACATGGTGACTAGAAGAATGGGATCAAGAGTGGCAGAGATGATAAGGGTGGTGGACAGGACAGGGCACGGTTCAGATCCATCATTCATAAGGTCACTATGAGTCAGAGTCAACTCAGTGTCACTTAGTAACAACAATATCTTTATTTTCTGAGCCAAGGCAGGTTTGGAAATTGTTGGGAGCTCTCGTGGCCTAATGGTGAGAAGCTGTGCTGAAATCCCAAAGGTATGTGGTTCAAATCCACCAGCTGGTCTGCAGGAGAAGAATGGGAAATCTCCTGCGTGATCAACTGCTTCTGAAAACTCACCCAAGGGTCAGCTATGGGTCAGTTCTGGCTCTATGGTACACAACAACAACAACAGCAAATTGCTTCTTACTGTGATATCAAACCCTTATGACAGTGCTGCTTATATAGTTACATAGTGAGAATACATTACGACTTAGTGTTGATTCTTCTTGGCATTCCAGGTATTGTTTGTTTGTTTTTTTTTAACATATAGCTTGGAGAATAAAGAAAATCCTTTGACAGAGTTCCTAGATGTGTTTAATCACATGTGTAACACTCATTCAAGTGTTCAGGTCTTTCGTTCATAGGGTCACTATGAGTCGTCTACGACTTGACAGCACTTAACAACAACACCAAGAGACAGCTCTGTTGGCCTAGTGGATAGAAAGTGATGCTACCAAGCCAAAGTTAGGTGATTTTAATCTGTGGCCCCCAAGTCTAGTTTAAATGTTTTTGGTTTTTTTTTCATTCTTCTAAGTGGTATAGCCCTGGTCTGTCCACTTGCTGTACAGAGGTAACTCGTGGTTGCTGTCATGCTGAACACCGTGACACTAATGTGACAAATGCAATATTAGTTACCCATGGTGGACAGTGTTTGGTGGAGCTTCCCGATAAAAACAAGCTTGAAAGCGGGAGTGGCATCCACTTCCAAAATGGCTTGCCTCTGGAAACTGTATGAACATGTAGAAACAATGAAAGCTATACAAGTGTTCAGGTCTTTCATTCATAGGGTCGCCATGAGGTGTCTATGAACCAATGGCACTTAACAACAACACCACCACCACTCATTTAGGGTTTCTCCACCTCAGCAGTGCCAAAATTAGGGATGGATTAGTCTCTTTTGAGGAGCTCTGGTGGTGCAGTGCTTAAGCCATGAGCAGTTAACCAGAAGATTGGTGGTTCAAATCCACCAGCAGCTCCTTGAGAGACAGATGTGGTCGCCTGTTTCAGTACAGATGCTGCAAGCCTTGGAAACCACACGGGCAGTCCTTCTCATTCTTACCGAGGTGCTTTGGCTCAAAATGGACCTGACAACAGTGGGTTTGGGTTTGCTATGTTATAGATCCGTCCTGTGTGTTGTAAGATGTCAGGACATCCCTGACCTCTATTCACTAGGCTGGGAGTACACAATACCCTCCAGTTGTGACAGCCAAACATGTGTCCAGACACCACCAATGTCCCATGCTGAGGTTGTCTTTTTCTCCTGAGAAGTCTCTACATCCCTGTTCCCTTCTCAGTATGGTCTCAAACAAAGATTGGCATTTCATCCCTTTTAAGTATGTCAGAACCATACAAATAATATTCCTTTCGACCTACTGCCCTACGCAACTATTCCTCCTGGGTGCTTCAAACTAAAATTTCAACGACGACTGAAGGCTGGCTTTTTCTCTGAGGTCTCTTTACAGTCTTCATGATCATGATCCCTTTTCGGTTCATGAGCACGATGACTGGGTGTCCGTGCTTTTGTATGACATGTGCCTCCCTCAAACCTGGTTATGACATTGACACATTACTTGTGTGATGTAAAAAAACCAAGCCAAAACCAAGTCTTCATGTTCTTGAGATCCTGAAATGAAGATGGTGCCAGGACTAGACACCAGAGACAACTAAGACAAAAGGATTTAACAAAGAGGCACACAAGGAACATGTTTGGACAAAAGTCTGGGCATTTGGAAATTAAGACATCTCTCATCCTCACCCAAAAATTTGGTCACGACAATAGGTGTTAGAATGATGACTGAAAACAAAACAAACTATGAAGGTCACAGTGTCTCCTCCATTTCCTACCCCTTCTCTGTGCAGTACAACCATTAATGGTTGTTGTTGCTATGTGCTGTCGAGTCACCTGAAACTCATAGTGACCCTTTGTACAAAAGCCCTAAACCCTGCTCTATCTCTTGTTAATCTTTTTGTCTCTGACACACCTATCCCCATTACCCCAGTCACTGAATTAATCAATTTCATTGAAGAGGTTTCCTCTCTTGAGCTGTCCCTCCACCGTCCCAAGCAGGACGTCCCTCCCCAAGGACTGGTCTCGCCTTGCAACATGCCCAAAGTATGTCGGACGAAGCTTCAGAATCCTTGCCTCCAAGGAGCAGCCTGGCTTCACCTTCTCCAGGACAAACCTGTTTGTTCTTCTAGCAGTCCATGGTATATTCAATACTCTTCTCCAGCACCACAGCTCAAAGGCGTCAACTCTCCCTCTGTCATCCCTAGTCATTGTCCAGCTCTCTGATGCAGAGCAAGTGATTGCAAAGACGATGGCCTGTATCAGGCACACCGTAGTCTACAGACTAACATTGTTGCTCTTCAGTAACTTTGGAGAGGTCTCTGACAGCAGACCTTCCCCAATGCAATTCGTCTTTTAATATCCTGGCTCCTGGTACCAAAAATGCTGATTGTAGAGCCAAGCAAAGTGAAGCTGTCAACAATCTCAATCTCTTCACCATCTATCATGATACTGCCAGTCAGTCCAGTGGTGAGAATTGTTGTTTTCTTGATGTTGATTTTCAATCCTTACTGAAGGCTACAGTCCTCGACCTTCTGTAGCAAGTGCTTCAGGTCCTCCTAAATTTGAGCGAGCAGGGTTGTATCATCTGAATAATGCAGATTGTTGATGAGTCTTCCTCCAATCCTGATGCCCCATTTCTCGTCATAGAACCCAGCCTTCTGAATAATCTGTCCCACACATACATGGAAAAGATATGCAGACAGAACACATATGGAGATAGTACACATCCTTGGTGCACACCCTTCCCAATTTTGAACCATGCAGTGTTTCTTTGCTCTGTTCTGACGGCTGCCTCCTGGCCCAAGTATAGGTTTCACATTAGAACGATCAAGTGTTCTGGGATTCCCATTCTTCTCAGAGTCAGCCACAGTTTGTTGTGATCTACACAGTCAAATGCCTTTGCATAGTCAATGGAATACAGATAGACATTCCTCTGGTACTCTCTGCTTTCAGCCAAGGTCCGTCTAACATTAGCTATAATATCCCTAGAACCACGGCCTCTTTAAACCCAGCCTGCACTTCACACAGTTCTCTGTTGATGTACACTATTCCAGTCGTTTTGGGATTATTTTCAGCAGAATCTTGCTTGCATGTGATATCAATGATACTGTTCGATAATTTCTGCACTCAGTTGGATCACCTTTCTTTGTAATGGGAACAAATATATATCTCTTCCAGTCAGTTGGCCAGGCGGTTGTCCTCCAGATTTCCTGGCACAAATATGCCATCAATTCCTTGGACTTTGTTTTGTACCAATTCTTTCAGAGCAGCTTGAACTTCTTCCTTCATCACCACAGGCTCTTGCTCGTACGTTTTCATTAAATTCTTCTGTGTCCGTCAATTCCTTTTGGTAGAATGACTGTATACTCTTCCCATCTTCTTTTAATGCTTCCTGTATTATTAAATATTCTGCCCAAAGCATCCTTAAGTATTGCAGCTCGAGGTTTGAATTTGTTCTTCAGTTCCTTCAGCTTAAGAAATGCTGAGCGAGTATATGCTCTCTTTATGTCTGTCCTGCTAGCCATTTCATTCATAATAACTGGATTTTATTGTTTGCTTAATTTTATATTAATGGTAGTATAAACTTATGGCAGCATTTACTGCCATCGTATAGAGAGTCTCTGAGTCAGAAGGGAATTGACAGCATCTAACAGTAACAAAATGAAAGAAGCCAGTCACAAAGGGCCACACAGTCTATGTGTCTATGTATTTAAAATGTCCAGCGTAGGTAAGTCTATTGAGGCAGAGAGTTGATTAGCTGTGTTGTCTGAGGTTGGGAATTTTGGGGGGAATTGAGCACGATGGCTAATGGATTAGAGGTTCCTTTCAGGGGTAATGACAATGTTTCAAAGTTGTGGTGATGGATCCATACTTCTATGAATTTTAAAATCCACTGAATTAAAGTTGTTTTAAAAAAGAAGTAATAAACAATATTGGGACAGGAACCACCAGTTCGTCTAGGGCTTGCTGCCAGGACCCCTGGTGTAAGTTCCACCACCTCTCCTTCCTAGCATCCCATGGTCTTCCTACAGCACTGTTTTCCTCCACGTGTTGACCAGCCAGATCCCAGTGGGAGCTCATGCTCACTAGTGGTTCCCCTTTTGGTCAGAGTCTTTACAGTGGGTCACTTCACAGGGCTCCTCGATCCATGAAGCCTCTACCTTTTGTCCTTGGGCTGCCTCTGTGACGTTCATCATCAGGACAACATGTAGGAGAGTGACCAGCTAGGAGGGAAATAGGGCATGTGACATATCCAAAAGGGAGCTAGCATACATGCTGTTAGCTCGTTCTCTGTCTGGTTTATTCTTGTCACACACCGTTTTCATGCTTTTGAAGTAGCATGGCTGCTAAATGTGAGTAAAGGTTCAAAAGCAGAGCTGGAGGGATTTGGGGGCGAGCTAAGAGGCCACGTGATTGGAGTGATGGCTCATACCCACAACCCACTCTTCTGGTCCACACATTCTTTGATGCACTTCTGTACTAGTGTATTAACTCATTTAACACTTACAGTCACCTTTTAGTGGCTACTATTACACCTCTGATTTTATTGTTAAGGAAAGTGAACTACAGAGAAGTATCTTGCCCACAGATTTTTTTTAAAAAAGGATTTGTTGCTATTGAGTATTATTGTAGCATTGATTCTGACTCATAGTAACCCCATAAACAACAGGACTTCATGAGTACAAATCAAAGGTCTCAATTCTATTTTGGTCTTCTTTATTCATCGTCCACCTTTCACATGCATAGGAGGTGACTGAAAAACGCCATGGCTTAAGTCAAGCGCACCTTGTCCTAAATAGACACAAGGACGTATGTAAAGGGCTGAATTATAAAAGACCTCAATGATAGATGAAAGACACTGAGACTGGTGTGATAGAGGCACTGAGGTATGTGAGGCTGCAGCAGGCCAGAACGGAGCTGAAGCCTTTGAAGCTGGGGCCAAAAGGCAGAGCTCAGGAACTCCTGCAATAACTAAAACCCAGGGAGCCTGAACTGGAGCTGTGGCAGAGACAGCTGAGATAAGGGGCAAGTAGAGAGTATGAGAAAGCCTTAAAGGACTTCCTGAGTACTGAGAAGGGCTGTGATGGAGATTCATTCAGGGAGTGGGACTGCTATGAGGGACAGGCAAGGAACAATGGGATGCAGGGAATAATCTTATGTACTGTGGACACCAGAGCAGTCTATGTGGCCCAACTATCCTGAAGGAAAGCTCAGTGTCACTGGTGAAGCTGGTGCCCTTCGTAACAGAACCAGCTGGATGTGCACTTGATCCAGCCCTGGGGCACCTGAGGGATATCTGGCAGGAATCAGAGAAACTATTCTGAGGATGCTGCTTCCATACTAACTCCTAGAGCCCTGGATCACGTGCCTGAACTTAACCAGCACCTGAATGCCTGTGCTGACCTTCTAGCGTACAAGCTGTGTCTCTGGCTTCATTGCCAATTATCAAGCAATAATGCAAAATGGTGGTCAATGCCACCTACAAGAAGCATGCAATGGCGTCATGTCAACTTTTCTTTATGTTCTTGAAGGAAGGAAATGGCACTCAGAAAAACAGAGAAATGACAGTATGCTGGATTTTGTTCTTTTGAAATAGAAAATGTCAGGAAGTCATAAAATATTACACAATATGGGTGACCCTGGAGGACATTGTGCTGAGTGAAATATCTCAGGTACAAAAGGACAAATACTGCATAACACCACTGCTATAAAACAGGACTGACATGGTTGAGGGGAAACTACAAAAAGAGGGGATAAATACTACACACTGTATTGGAACATATGAAGGAAAGAACTGCTTAAAAAGAATACATTATTGGGCATCATTTGTACGACAACATTCCAGAATAAGAGGTTTACTGCAAAGAGGACTGGAGGGAGGCGGGAGAGGGAGGTAACTGCATAAGAATGAAGGAATATTTTTTAAAAGCCTCTTTTTACACACCCAGGAAGCAAGGTTTCTGTTAGGGAAGCTTATGTTGCCACCATTTTGAAGATGTAAATAAGCCCGTGGTGCCATTGGCTGACGGCTAACTCGCTCCACTTCCCAGTTGACGGGACAATCCTTCCAGGGCTTCTGGAAGCTTCTTCCCCTGGGGCTCTGGCACTTGGGAGGAGTGGGGAGGGGTGGAAGGAGCTTCAAAAAAGAGGAGCTTTGGCCTCGGGGCCTCAACTCCTGCCCACAAATTGGAAACTGCAATCTAGCTGTCCTTGTGATTTGCATAATTGGCCACTTCTCCAGCCAGGCCTGGGGGCAAAGTTGTTGTTGAGGGTTGTGAGTGAATTCCAACCCACAGCAACTTCACAGAGTAGGTGTGCCCGGGGGTGTTAGGGGGTGTTATCTCGGTTAGAACAGGTCCACATGCAGATGGCCTCATATTTCCTCCTTGAAGCATTGTTCGAAGTATTGCGTGGATTCCATTAGGAGTCCCGCACTTACCCTCTGGGCAGCTTCTAGGAATAAGAATGGTCCTTAAGCCACTGTTTTAAAATCTGTGGTCCCGAAATAATCTACATCCGTATCAAATAGTGAAAAAAATACAGCGTTTCCAAATCCCTGAAGGCAACTCTCTTAACAGTGTGGCCTGGATATGTGCCTTGTGGCAAGTATTTTAGGTGACTGGCTTGCTCAAGTCTAGATCGTCTATTTATGGGGTACACTTTTCTCCCTATACACTCAGTTTCCAGTCCTGACCTTCTTCCACACCACGTCCATCCCGCGTTTGACACTATATACTTTATATCTGAATTCTTACTGTTTACATAGTGTCGTTTTAAAACCTACATGAAATATCCTTGTGAGCAAACATTGATGTACCAGTGAACAATCTTTGGTGCCGCCACCTGGTGGTCACTATGAAGAATGACTTTTCTTGAGAGAAAATGACCAGGACTTGGTAAAATGGGGAATTTGAAAATATTTACTTGGTTTCTTTGCACTTTGCCTCAACGGATTGATAACTACAGTATCTTTAAAAGTCTTGGGTGTTCTGTGTTTTTCTTCATATAGACAGATAATTTTGACACACAATGCTTAATTACAAGTATATTTTCTTAAAAAGTATTATTTTCACTTTTGAACAGAAATTATTTTAATTAGATAATGTAGTCAGGCATCTCCTATTATGTTAGTGTGCCTCAATGACACAATGAAACCATTGAGTAAATTATTTCACTTTACTTGGATCCACAAACATCCATGGTTGCAGTAAAAAAAACCCAAAAAACCGCCAACATATTGCAATTGGCAAATCTGCTGTCGAGGATTTATTTAAAATGTTAAAGAGCAAGAGTGTCAGCTTGAAGATGAAGTTGTCTATGGTACATTCATATAATGGGATATTACACAGAATTGAAAAGCAGTGAACTAAAAAAATATTACACAACATGGAGAAACATGGAAGACATAATGCTGAGTAAAATATCTTAGTCACAAAAGGACAAATATTGCCTAATACCTCTGTTACAAAAAAGGACAGACATGGGTAAGTGTTTAGGACGGAATGGGGAAAGAGTGGATAGAAAATGAACACTGCACAACCAAAGTTCCCATTAACAATTGAATGGACAGAGAAGTTCTGGTATATTCACACAATGGAATACTATGCTGCATTGAAAAACAAGGACCTCATGAAATGGAGGTAATTATTCTGAGTGAAATATCTCAGTTACAAAACGACAAATATTGCACAAGGCCACTCTTATAAAACAGGGCTGACATAGGGGTTGAGGAAGACTGAGAAAGAGGGGGTAACTAATGTATACTGCATGGTAACAGATGAGAGAGAGAATTGTTTAAAAGGGATACATGACTAGGTATTATTGTCATGACAGGAGTCCAGAATGAAGGCTGCAGAGGGGAGTGGACTTAGAGGGAGGGATTTTATAACAATGAAATAATTTTTCTCCTTCTTTTCAATGAGAAGTGCTAAGGGAAGGGTGTGGGCAGGGAGAAAAGTGCAACAATGAATGATTGGAAACCCTACATCTCTGTAAACTTTCATTAAAAAGAATAAAAAAAGGAAAGGATTAATAAAAAAGAAAATGAACACTGCATTAGATCAGATGATGGGAAGAACTGACCGAAAGGAATATATGATTAGGCATTATATGCGTGACAATCTGGACCAAGGGATGCATTGTGGGGAGGTCTGGAGGGAGGAGGAGAAGAGGGAAGAAAATGTGCAACAATGAAAAAAATCAAAACATTTTAAATACTAAGGTGTGCCTACCCCAAGTCATGGGATTTTCAATTACTTTCTATGCATTTGAAAGATGGACACTGAATAACGATAACAGAAAAATCAATGCCTTTGAGTTGTATTGGAGAAGAATGCTGAATATCCCATTGGTGGTGGTGTAATGTGCTGTCAAGTCAACTACGACTCATAGCGACCCTGTACACAAATAGCTTTGATCCCTGCTCTATCCTGAGCCAAGGTCACTGTCTCTGACACACCTACTTACCCCCATTACCCCAGTTACAATGTCAATCCATTTCATCTGGGGTCTTCATCTCCTGCACTGACCTCCCCCTCCACCTTTCAAAGCATTATGTCCTTCTCCAAGGACTGGTCCTTCCTGGCAATATGCTTAAAGTAAGAGAGATGGAGCTTCAAAACCCTTGCCTCCATAGAGCAACCTGATTTCACCCTCTCTAGGACAAACATGTTTGTTCTCTTAGCAGTCCATGGTATGTTCAGTCCTCTTCCCCAGCACCACAACCCAAAGACATCAATTCATCTGTCACCCTTAGTCATTGCCCAGCTCTCCGATGCATAGCAAGTAATTGCAATGGCCTGGATCAGACGTACCTTTGTCTCTAGACAGACATCAATGCCCCTAGACATTCTTACGGTACTCTCTGCTTTCAGCCAAGATCCATTTGACATTAGCATTGATATCCCTAGTGCCATGGTCTCTTCTAAACCCAGCTTGTATTCTGGTCAATGTACTGTTCCAGTAATATTTTTTTATATATAATCTTCCACAATATTTTGCTTGTGTGTGATATTAGTAATTGTTGTTTGTTGTTGTTGTTTAATGCCGTCGAGTCGTAGACGACTCATAGCGACCCTATGAACGAACAGCCTGAGCACTGTTCGTACATAGAGTTTCCGGAGGCAAGCCATTTCGGAAGTGGATGCCGCTCCTGCTTCCAGGCTTGATTTAGTCGGGAAGCTGCAGTCAACACTGTCCACCATGGGTACCCATTACCATGACTGGCACATCACTGTCACAGGCTTCAGCATCACAGCAACCACGAGTTACCTCTGTACAGCAACGCACAGACCAGTGCTATACCACCTAGAAGAATGTTTGACAGGAAAACAATTTGAACCTGGCCGAGGGCTGCAGGCCTGAGGGCCCTTTGGGTTTAAGGCCGCCTCCTGGTTCAAACCCTAGGCCCAGGCTGGCTAGCCTCACTCCAGGGACAAAGCAAACCTGCACGTCAAACACATTCCTGGAAAAGCAGTCGACTCCAAAAGCTTGCCACGATTCCTGCACTCCCACCACCATGCTCCTGCCTTCTGGCAAGGAGAGCTTCCCACGAGCCTGGGAGGAGCCAGCCAAACCATGGCCACTTCTTTCCCAGTTGCCTTGGGCTTAAGGCCGCCTCCTGGTTCAAACCCTATTGTTTGATAATTTCCACACTGTACTGGATCAGCTTTTTTAGGATTGGGAATAAATATGAATCTCTTCCAGTCAGTTGGCCAGATAGCTGTCTTCCAGTTTTCTTGGCACAATCTGGTGACCACATCCAGAAAAGTATCTATTAGTTCAAATATATCAATTGGTATTCCATCCATTTTGGGGCCTTATTTTTTTGTTGTTGTTGTCGTCAGGTAGATATGTATTTGTTGCTTTACTCAAATAATCACATGATAAGATGTTTAAGTTATTCATGTTAATATTGCTGAAATTTTTATTATGACAAATAGTACAATTTCAAAAGTATCTCACTCAGTGAATAGTTCAATGGTGACTCATTTTATAAAACATGATGAATAGTAATGATTGTATGAAACACAATATGAATGAAGGATAGTGTGAAACACAAGGTATATGAATTTTGTAAACAAATAAATATGAAATAAAAATAAAACAACAAAAAAATCTCACTTATTCACTCACTCACTCACTCACTCACTCACTCACTCACTCACTGCTGTGGGGTTGGAATTGACGCAAAGCTAACCCTTGGTTGGATTTCCAAGCCTGTGAATCACATAGGAGGAGAATACTCATCTCTTACCTGAAGAGCTGCTGGTGTATTTTAACTGCAAAAGAGTTCTGACCTTTGGGTAAGCAGTGCAACTTCTTATGGTGTATGTGACCAGAGCTTCCTTTAAAAGTTATTAGAAAGAGAAAAACTCTAATATGCTAGATAATATTTTCCTATAAATGGTTTATGAGGTTGGACTATAGAGAATATAAAAAAACATTCTGGTTTTCCTAGTTTCAAGAATCCATTCGAAGCTGGTGGCCAAAGTATGAGGTATTCTGACTGTGGTTTGAATGAGAGTGAGCAATCAGAATTTCCTAGTGGTGCAGTGGTTAAAAGTTAGGCTTCTAAATGAAAAGGCGGGGAACTGAATCCATCAAACTCTAGCTGTTCATCTAGAGAAAGGCGTGGCAGCTTGCTTACATAAAGCTAAAAAAAAGTCTTGGAGCCTGCAGGACCACGCCTCTCTGTCATATCAGGCAACTATAAGTTGGATTTTATTTGCTGGCCACGAGTTTGGTTTCGATTTTGAATGTGTCGGGGCCTTATTTTTTACTAATTCCTTCAGAGTGCCTTGAGTTTCCCTCTTCATCACCATTGCTTTTTGATCATATGCTCTTTCATCAAATTCTTCTGTATCAGCCAATTCTTTATGGGTTGTTATGAGTCAAAGTCAAATCGATGACACCAAACAACAACATAACTTTGTTAGAACTGCATAAAGTATTTGGAAGACAAACTAGCACCTCCAGATTGACACAGTGGCTGCAATGGGTTCAAGTGTGACAGAGATGGCACAGAACAGGACTCAGATCTGTTGTTTATAAGGTCTCTATGAGTTGTATTCAACTTAATAGCATCTATCAACAACAGCAGTATTAATAGTCCTGTGATATTCTTTAAGGTATTTTTTTCTTTTTTAGCTTTATTTTACTCTGATTTTGACAATATTTACAGAAAAGTTGGCTTTTCATTCATACATTTATGCAGATTTTCTCCCTTCCCCCAGTTAATTTTTTAAATTTATATTTTTTTGTCATTGTTGCATATTTTCTTTCCTCCCAGCCCTCTCCCTTCTCCCAGCCCACCGAGAAATACACTCCTGGTTGCAGATTGTTGTCATATGTATAATTCCTAACCATATATTCTTTTTGGACAGTTCTTCCCCTCATCTGTTCTACTGCAGTGTTCATTATCTATCCACGTTTCCCCCATTACATTGAGAAATTGTTTGCTTATTAAATATGTGTGTCTATAGAATATTAAATGACCCAGGAAGTATTAAAAGATGGAAAGAGTCATTGCATCTAAAGGAATTGGCAGACACAGAAGAATTTAATAAAAACAACATATGAGCAAGAGCCTATGGTGATGAAGGAAGGAGTTCAAGTTGATTTGAAGGAAATAGCAAAATTAAAGCCCCAGGAATAGATGGTATCCCAATTGATGTATTTCAGCTAAAAGATCCTGCCCTGGATGTGCTCACCAAGTTGTGCCAAGAAATCTGGAGAACAACCACTTGGCCAACTGACTGGAAGAGATCTCTATTTGTTCCCATCTCAAAGAAAGGTGGCCCAACAGAGTGTGGAAACTATAGAATGATAGCACTGATTTCACACACAAGCAAGATTCTACTGAAGATTATCCAAAAACGACTGGAACAGCACATCAGCAGAGAACTGCCAGAAGTCCAGGCTGGGTTTAGAAGGGGTCGTGGTACTAGGGATATTGTAGCTAATGATAGATGGATCTTGGCTGAAAGCAGGGAGTACCAGAGGAATGTGTGTCTGTGCTTCATTGATTATGCAAAGGTGTTTGACTGTGTGGATCATAACAAAATGTGGCTGACTCTAAGAAGAACTGGAATCCCAGAACACTTGATTGTGCTAATGTGAAACCTATACTTGAACCAAGAGGCAGTCGTCAGAACAGAGCAGGCAAACACTGCATGGTTCAAAATTGGGAAGGGCGTACGCCAGGGATGATTCCTGTCTCTAGTACCTTTTCAACCTGTATGCAGAACAGATCATCTGGGAGGCTGGGCTCTATGAGGAGAAATGTGGCATCAGGATTGGTGGAAGATCTATCAACAATCTGCATTATGCAGAAGACACAACCCTGCCTGCTGAAACAGAGGAGGACCTGAAGCGCTTCCTGCAAAGGGTCAAGGATTGAAGCCTTCAATATGGATTGAGGCTCAATGTCAAGAAGACAAAGATTCTCACCACTGGACCAACTGGCAGCATCAGGATGGATGGTGAAGAGATGGAGATTGTTCACAGCTTTAGTCTGCTTGGCTCCACAATCAACACTCTTGGCACCAGCAGCCAGGAAATTAAAAGATGTATTGCCATGGGAAAGTCTGCTGTTGGGGAACTCTCTAAAGTACCAAAGAGCAATGGCGTCTCTCTGGAGACTAAGGTGCATCTGATACAGGCCACGGTCTTTGCAATCACTTGTTATGCGTCAGAGAGTTGGACAATGACTAAGGAGGATAGAAGGAGAATTGATGCCTTTGAGCTGTGGTGCTGGAGAAGAATATTGAGGGTACCATGGACTGCCAAGAAAACAAACAGATTCATCCTGGAGAGGAGGGTTAAACTGGGCTGCTCCTTGGAGGCAAAGATTCTGAGGCTCCATCTAATATACTTTGCTCATGTTGTAAGGAGGGACTGGTCCTTGGGAGGGTGGAGGGCAGGCGCAGGAGGGGAAGGCCCCCTATGAGGTGGATTGATTCAGTGACTGGGGTAATCGGGATGAGTGTGTTGGCGGAGACAGTGAGATTGGCACAGGACAGAACAGAGTTTAGGGCTGTTGTACATAGGGTCGCTATGAGTCGCAAGCAACTCGACGGCACATAACAACAACAACAACGACGGTAAATACACACACGCTCACAAGATGCACTCAACCTCACCTCTTATTATGGAGTGATTGTATAGATCCGCACATCAAGGAGTCGGCTGAGGAGCAATAGCACCGATGATCCATCCTTGTCTTCTTACTCTTTCTTTCTACAGCCACTTAGTCAGTTCTGCCTCACAGCAACCCTCTATTGGGTTTCCAAAGCTTAAACAGAGGAGACTGCTCCTCTTTCCCCTGCAGAGTCAGGGAACTACGGACTCCTTGGTTATAAGCATGATCCGTTAAGCAATATACCACCATGACTCCTTTGTTCCTTCTCAGGTGGAAACAAAGACCTGACTTCAGGGGTGAGCTGGGATTCACCAGAACAAAGTGAAATAGAGCTGGGCCTTACTGATATCAAACACCTATCTTTAAACTTACTAACACTGTATCAAATTGTAAACTAAAATATGAACAAAGGCATGCCCATAATGTTCCTGTTCGGCTGTCATGTCAGCGTGTAAGTGTGTGTGCGTGTGTGTATGTGGACTCACGTGCACATACTTGCCTCCCATTCCAACTCAGAGGCATGGGCAGATCAGTTCATTTCAGTGCGATTAGGTGCCATCACGTGAGCTCCGACTCATCGCAATCTCCCACACAAGAGAACAAGCGTTACCTCGTCCTGTGACATCTTTGCAATTGTTGATATACTCAAGTCCGCTGCTGGAGCATATCAGTAGCTCTGGTGGTGCTGCGGTTAAGGTGACTGACGGAATGGTCGAGCATTCGAGCCCACCACTGGCAGTCTGCTACTGTAAGGTTACAGCCTTGGCAATCGGAGGTAGGACAGAGAATCAACTTGTTCAAAGTGGACTAGGTTCCGTTCGGACTGGGTTCTCATCTTCCAGCAGCCTATGGAACAGTGTTCTGCTTGACCCAGGTGTTTTTCCTTGGCTAACTTTCCAAAGTAGATCGCCAAGCTTATCTCCCTCAGTCTGGAAATCCTGCTCAAGCTTGTCTAGCGTGGGTGATCCGCTGAGATTTGAAGCATCAGTGGCATGGCTTCCAGCATCATAGCGATACACAAGCCACCATCATACAATAAAGAGACTTGAGGGAGTGGGATTCATTCATGGAGGCAGAGCAAGGAATTTTTATTACTAACCATGATGATGGCTCCAAAAATCAAGACAATGTCACCTCCTGTGAATATCCAGACTTGTAAATGGACTTAGCAGTAAACCAGAGCTCTCTTAAAGTCTCCCCTTCCTGGTGAATTCTACCAGACCTTACTCTCTTGGGCTGTATGCTTGAATCTCTTGCATAAAATTAGCCAAAGGTTCATTTGCATTTTCATTTTGACAGCCTATCATGGTTGTGCTTGGTTTGATGTTGACTTAAATTTGAAGGCACTTTGAGTAATTTAAGGAACCCTGATGGCGTGGTGGGTGGCACGTTATGTTGCGAAGCAAGAGGGTATTTCTCCAATGGTTCAAGTCCACCAGCTGCTCTGCATGTGAAAGATGGGCAGCTTCGTCTCAAAGATTTACAGCATCAGTGTCCCAGTGAAGGGACTTGAATCAGAACTGACTCCATGGCTGTGGGTTGGGTTTGGCATTCTCTTGAGTGAGACAGGAGCCCTTTTACAAGTCTCAATTTGCAGGTTGTTGTGTGCCATTGAGTCGCCTGCGACTCATAGTGACCCTGTGTACAACAGCCCTAAATCCTGCTCTATCCATTGCCAGTCTCACTGTCTCTGACACACCGACCCCCATTATCCCAGTCACTGAACCAATCCATTTCATAGAGGGTCTTCCTTTCCTGCACTGTCTCTCCATCCTCCCAAGCATGACATCCGTCTCCAATGACTGGTCCCTCCTTGCAACATGTCCAAAGTATGTCAGATGAAGTTTCAGAATCCTTGCCTCCAAGGAGCAACCTGGCTTCACCCTCTCTAGAATGTACCTGTTTGTTCTCTTAGCAGTCCATGGAATATTCAATACTTATCTCCAGCACCACTGCTCAAAGGCCTCAATTCTCCTATTATCATCCCTAGTCACTAGAAAACTGCAGAACATTTCTGCAAGACACAATAAAAGACCTGAAGAAATGGAAAAATGTGCCCTGTTCATGGATAGGGTCACAACTTTTTTTTTAATTCTTTATTTTAAATTGGTATTTTAACAAAAGTTTACAGAAAACTTGGATTTCCACTCATTCGTTATTGCACATTTCCCCCCTTACCCACCCACCCTCAGTTCACTTCTCTTTTAGAAAAAAAAATTCTTTCCTTGTTGCACAAGTTTTGAGGAAGAAAGCTGTAACTTCGAGTTGAGGACAAGCAGAGGTGACGACAAACCTGTGTTTCTCTCCACAACCCTTGAAACCTCACCGTCCATACTACGCAGTAACTGCTTATTACCTGGTCCTAGCAAGCACTTAGCAGAAATTGGGCTGTTCTTATCTTTTATGTGCCCTTAGGAAAACAACCGTAGGAGAGTTACTTTGATCTCAGCCTTGTGTGTCAAGAAGGAATGGAGGAGAAGCCTTTCAGGACATTCTTTAAAGTTTTGAAATTCTTTCTTTACCTCAGTACCTTCTTCATCCTCTCGCTGGACCAGTTCTTTTCTCTAAAAGGAAATGATGCCGTTTAGATTAACTGGCAGATGTAGACTCTGACATCTGTGTGCCAGACTTGGTCCTGTTCTGCAGCAACCCCCAGAATAATCCGTTTGTAGTGAACTGAGCAGGAGATCCAGGAGCAGAGGGGTTGGGGCGGTCACTCCAAAGTTCTCAGCACAGTGAAGTGGCTTTGATCTCTCTTGGCTCCTGTTATCTCTTTGCCTCTTGAATTTGTTTCCTTCTGCCCCTCCTGCATGCCCAGGCCTAGTTTTAGAGCATCATGTTAGAGCTTAACGGTACTGAATACTTGATTCCACAGCTATTTCTTAGACAAGTGCTTTGTATAGAGCATACTTTCCTTATGAATTTCCCCCTCATGTACACAATTTAAGAACAGTGATGGCCCAGTGGTTCAGGGCTCGACTGTTAACTAAAATGTTGATTGCTTCGACCCACCAGATGCTCTGGGGAAGAAAAATGGGGGTAGCCTGCTTCCCCAAAGATTCCCAGCCTCTGGAACCTGACAGAGCAGTTATACCGTGCAATGGAGGATTGCTGAGGGAGTTCTGATGGCGTAGTGTGGACCATGTCATGCTGTGGACCAAAAGGCCAGTGGTTCGAGTCCACCAACTGCTCCATGGCAGGAATCTGAGCAGCTTCCTCCTCTTAGGATTCATAGCCTTGGAGAAGGATTGAAAGTGACTGGATAGCAGTGAGTTTGCTTTCTTGTGTTACAGGGTTGCCCTGAGTCAACAGTCACTGAATGGCCATGGGTAGGTGGGGACACACTTCAAAAATGCCCAACTTTGGTGCCCAAATGGTTGAACCTCTTGGGGGCACAGTGGTTAACCATGTAGCTGCTCGTTGAAATGCTGCTGATTCAAACTCCCTGCTGCAGGAGGATGCAGCAGTCTGAGGCTCATAAAGCTTCTATGACCAGAGACCCCGTTGTCATCAAGTCAACCCCAATGCACAGCTACCCGCCATCAAGTCCTCAAGACTGAAAATCAGCATGGGAGCTGACTGCCTCATCTTCCTCCCATGGGAGAGCTGCTGAGTTCAAACTGCTCACTTTTCAGCAAAGAGCCCCACACTTAACATATCACGCCACCAGGACTCCTTCCATAGAGGTGTCAGTCTTGGAGAGCCTTGAAGGCACTCTGCTTTAGTGAGAGGGTTTTCCCATTTCCCCCTCTGTTGGGGTTTTTTTGTTTTTCGTTTTTTTTGTTTTTGGGGTGTGTGTGTGTGTGTGTTTGTGTTTTTTTGTTTGTTTGTTATTACACACTTCAGACGACAGTGGTTTCCATCAGGTTCTCCCCTTCCTGTCAGCACTGTTGACATTTGGCGATGGTGAGTTCTTGGCCAGGGCTGACATGTGCATTCATTGTATCGCATGTAGCAGCATCCCTGGTCTCCATACACCACGTCCCAATAGCACCCTCCCCTAAGTTGGGGCAACCAACAATGTCTGCAGACCTTGATGAGTGTCTCTGGGCGTGGGGGAACAAAATTCCCCCAGCTGAGGACCACTGATTTAGAAGACTGTGCGTTTTTCTTTTCCCTGAGCTTGTAATGAACATGCTGTTCGTTGTTTTGTGCCTGTGGAATGGACTCGGCCTCACAGCAATCCTCCAGGACAGAGTGCAGCTGCCCCCCAGGGTTCCCAAGGCTGTTATCTCTGTGGAAGCAGTCTGCCACTTCTTTCTCCCACGAAATGCCTTTCTGTTAGGAACGGAGTGCTTTAACAGCTGAAACGCCAGGGCACACCTTACAATGACTACAAAAAATTGTGTGCTGCTGATGGATATTTTATTCTTTTTTTTTTTTTTTGGATATTTTATTCTTAAACTCTAACTGGTTTCATATCACGTTCAGCATCCTTAAAAATCTCTCCAGTCTAAGGAATATGCAATCCTCATAATACTAACATACTACCTTCTCAAGTTCATGTCATTGTCACCTTAATGACCGATGGTTGAGCCACAGTACTTGTTGCCCTTTCCCCTGCGTGCTCATACTTGTCGCCGCCACACTGGCAACATCCGGACTTCCTCTTTGAACATAACCCCATCTTCCCTCTAGTTTTCATTCCAGTTCATTCTAAACGTTTTGTTTTGTTCTCTAGCCAGTTTCTCATTTTTCCCAGGGTCCCATCAAGAATCCCCGCTGTCTTGGGTTTAAGCAGCCCATTACATGGAACAATATCAAAGGCTTTGTGAAAATTGAGATTATCCATGTTGCATGCATTCCCATTTCCCAAATTGTCTGTAAGCTGCTCCAAAGTATACAAAAGAGCCAGTGAGGTTAGATAGATAACATCTCTCCACCAAAACCCTTCGCTCTGTCCTCTGGAGGCCAGAACACCCATCTGAAAGGGAGAAGATGCTTGTGGAGTGTCTTCTGAATGCAATCCAAATAGCTGAATGTTTGGCATCATGTAGACCAGCCATCTGGAGGGCCGACAGACTTTTTTTCTTCCGGAAACAAGCTCCTTGTTGTCTTGTAATATTATTGTCTATGGCTGCAAAAGAGTTAACTAACAGTGGCTGAGCCCTTACCAAATGCAGCACATGCAATACTGATTTCCTCTCACGACCAGCCCATGAGGTATCCTGGGTTTCGTTTTCAAATACAAAGAAGAGAAACAGGTCTCAAAGACTAACTAAGTGGGAGAGCCAAACGTGAATTCAGGAGCTCCAACTCCTCTTCCAT
Source organism: Elephantulus edwardii (assembly GCF_000299155.1). Lineage (NCBI taxonomy): Eukaryota > Metazoa > Chordata > Mammalia > Macroscelidea > Macroscelididae > Elephantulus > Elephantulus edwardii. The sequence continues at coordinate 3,995,003 of NW_006399865.1, forward strand.
CCCCAACCTCGACAGCATGGAGGAAGAACGTGAGGGACTGCGTTTTCTTCTCACTTACTCCCCATCTTTATTATTCAACGTGTTATCCTTGTATCAGCTGACTCAGCCTCTCCTATGAGTCTGTTGAAAGCACAGAGCACAAACCTAGTGAATCAGAATCTGTGGCTCAACGAGGCTCCCAGATGATTCCTAAGGATTTAACATTTGGGGTGCTGCTCTTCAGTTCTATGACGACGAGAGATAACTGTCCCACTGGTTGCCTCTCTGAGTTCCTTTGGAACACCAGGTCCTCTGGAGCCAGCGTCTCGGTTTGTTGCCTCTGCCTACCTTCCTCCGCTGTCGTGTTCGTTGACTCTCCAAAGCGAAGCAGTCTTCCCCACAGTCCGAACTGGATAAGACCAGTTAGTTTCAACTTCTTTCCTGCAGTGTTGTATTAATGTTGAGAGGGATTCTGAGTCGCTCTCGAGCCTAGTGTGAGGTTTGCCAGGGCTGTGGGAAGTAGAGGAGGGAAGCATGCATGCCTCGGATTTGCCATTCCTGTCCAGGCATTCTGGTCTCTCATTCCTAATATTTCTGCATTTACTATTTTCTCATGTCAACACCATCCTAAAAAGGGGAGTAACAGAAGATACAGAGTGGTGATAATGGATAACAGATGTTAATTTTGATTGTGTTATTGTTATGTGCCATCGATTGGCCTGCGACTCATAGCGACTGTGTGTACAATTGCCCTGAAGTCTGTCCTATCCTGAGCCAGACTCACTGACTCCTACACACCTAACACCATTACCCCAGTTACTCTAGCAATCCATCTACTCTAGGGTCTTTCTCTCCTGCACTGTCACTCCTGGCCATGTGCCTAGAGTATGCGAGATGGAGCTTCAAAATCCTAGCCTCCAAGGAGAGACTTGGTTTCACCCTTTCCAAGACAGACTTAATTGGTTTTCTTGGAGGTCCATAGAATGTTCAAGACTCTTCTCCAGCGCCACAATTTGAAGGCATCAATTCTTCTGTCATCCTTAGTCACTGTCCAGCTCATGATGCACAGCAAGTAATTGCAATGTGATGCAAAGTAATGGCCTGGATCAGGCGCACCTTAGTCTCTAGGCTGACACTGTTGCTACTCAGTACTATGAAGAGGTCTCTGGCCACAGATTTTTCTCAGTGCAATTCCTGTTTTGATTTCCTGACTGCTGGCACCAAGAGTGTTGATTGTGGAGCTGAGCAAGTTGTAGTAATTACAACCTCAGGCTCTTCTCCATCTCCCATGGTACTCCCAATTAGCCTAGTTGTGAGAATCTTTGTCTTCCTGATGTTGAGCTTCAATCCATTTGGATAGGGACCTTTAAAGTTTTTTATGCAAATGCACAATTAATAGCAGAATCTGCACTCATTTGACCTTTTATCACATTTCAATTACATTCAGTCAGCTTAAGATGAACCCTGTTCCTGGAAATGACTGGCATTGCTAAGGAAGCAGGCGTGCCTTGTAAGAGCGTGTAATGGATCTGTTCACATCCATCTCCACCACCACGGAGGAAGAAGTAGGAACTGCATTATGGGGAAACAGAATAGAGGATGTCGGCAACAACAGGCACAGCTACAGAGACTGGTCCCACTAACAATTTCAGCATCTCAGACCCAATGACAATGAGCCCTGGCCATCCACGTGACTCTCACTGGCCATAATTACATAGGGTACTACCATGTGCGAAATACTTTCTTTTTCTCTATTAATGGATCCTCTGACTCTTTTTACCACACCTTGCTTTGTAATTTCTATTTTTCGACTTCTCTCTTTTTAACTAATAAATAAAGGACTGTGCTTTTAAAAGATGAATTTCTAGGAAAGAAACAAAAAGACCCATTGAAAAATGCCAATTCTTTAAAAAAAAGAAAAATGCCAATTCTGTTCTAGGAAGTGAATGTATACATGTGTGAGCTTGTAGTAGATATGGGGTGGGGTGGGGGGAGTCACTCAGCATACAAAGTTCTGAGTAGCATTGCTTATACGTCTTCTCAGTATGGATGTGTGGGGACAGAGTTAGGTGTGAGCAGGACTGTGTCATCTGGCCATTTGCTTGTGTGCATGTCTACTCAAAGAGCTGTGTTACGATCAGGGGAGCAAAGATGAGTAACACGAGTTTCCCCCTTTAGAAATTCACGACCTGCCCTGGTTCTACTCCAGAGATTCCCCTCCTTTCATCATCTGAATGTCATCTGTTTCTCCTTTCCTTGCTAATCCACAGCCAGGCCAATGACGCAGATCCATGCCAAGCCATTAGCTTCATTTTATCTGCTTTGATTCACGAGGGGTAGAGGTCTCAAGCTCTTGGTTTAAGCAGTCAGCTTCTGGGTGCTTTCTGTGCCAATTTATTTTTCTTTACCTGGTGATCATTGTAAGACAGTTAAGCAGCCTGCTTCATTAAAAATCCTCTTTGCTGTTCTTGCCACTGCTGTCCAATCCCAGGCTCCTCTTCAGAGATGATATATCTTGGTCATTCTAGACCCTCTGGCATCATTCCACCAATATCTGTTCCTATTTAGATCTCCTCAAACACTAAAATCCACCTGGCTTGGCAAGAGTTGTCTGTCAATGTTGAGTGCTGACAAATCGATCCTGACTCATGGAGACCCTATGTTCAACAGAATGAAAGCCTACCTGATCCTGTGCCATCCTCAAACTCTCCTGCGCTGAACCAAAATTTTTTTTGTAGCCACTGCGGTAATCTGTCTCTTTTTTTGTTGCCCCTCTAATTTACCAAGCACGATGTCCTTCTCCAGTAATTGATCTCTCTTGATAACATGACAAGTATCTGTCAATAGTGTCTAACAAAACAAAACAAAAAGACATCCCCTGAGTATGAGAGCATGGATGGCCTATCTAGCTGGAAGGAGAGAGGCATAGCAAAGGCCAGGCAGCAATGAACAATTCTCCTAAAACTTGTACTGAGCTTGGCCTTTCCACCCCTATAGATTCTCCTGAGTTGTGGGCTGCAGTTGGAAGCTGAGCCTAGCTGCAGAGCTCTGCCTCACTGGAGGGTAGCTGCCTGACCACATTGTCACAGTGACCCTAGGCCTTGGAAAAGGAGCCCTGATGGTACAATGGTTAAGTGCTCAGCTGTTACAAAAATGTCAGCAGTTTGAATCCATCCAGCAACTCCAAAGGAGGAAAAAAAGATCAAATGATCTGCTTCCATGAAGGTTACAGCCTAAGTGATGGGTCTACTCTGTTGCAAGAGGTCATAATTGTCTATCAACAAAAAGCTTTAAAAAGGAGATGGTCAGATGACATGGGACTGAGCTAGACGAAGCACCTGGCATCATAAGGTGGGGAATTAAAATCCTGCCTCCCTTGCCTAGTGTTTCTCTCCCTTTTCTTGTTTTTCACTAAGTTAAACTCAGTGACAGTTCTCCAATGTCTGTCTGTCCCATTTCATTACATCGAGCATGTCTTGCTGATGAGATACTTTATTCTTGAGAAGGTTTCCTTTCATTCTCCCCCTTCTTATTTAAGAAATAGGACAGCTGAGTTCTAGAGGATGGAGGAAGATCACTGGATGTGAAATGAGCCTCACCTTGGATGAGCAGGTTTGTGCCATCTGTCTCTTTCAGTAATGCTCGGGGTGAGATTCATTTATAAAGTGAGAGATGGACTTGGAGGACTAAGAGAAGTCCTTTGAGATGGACTTGGATATTGTATTATCTGGGTCAAAAAGATCAGCAGATAGAAAAATACCAACAAATTTCTTCAATTCCTGAAACTAGATTGTTGCTGACTTTTCAATGTTGCACCAGGTATTAGCTCTCTCTGATTCTTAGAACCAATTAATACAAATGTGTGCCTTAAAACAAATTTATGATCTAGCTTTGTTGTTGTTGTTCTGTGCCATCAAGTCGCCTGCGACTCATACTGACCCTGTGCACAACAGCCCTAAACCCTGCTCTGTCCTGTGCCAATCTCACTGTCTCCAGCACACCTACCCCCATTACACTGAATCAATCCATCTCATTGAGGGTCTTCCCCTCCTGCGCTGTCCCTCCACCCTTCCAAGCATGACGTCCCTCTGCAAGGACTGGTCCTTCCTTGCAACATCTCCAAAGTATGTCAGACGAAGCTTCAGAATCCTTGCCTCCAAGGAGCAGCCTCGTTAAACCCTCTCCAGGATGAACCTGTGCATTCTCTTAGCAATCTATGGTATATTAAATATTCTTCTCCAGCACCACAGCTCAAACTCATCAACTCTCCTTCTATCATGCCTAGTCATTGTTAGATATAAAAAAATCTGAAAGATTCTAAAGGGGCTAAAATGAGGGTGTGGGCAGAGCTTGCTCCTTTTGGAGGCTTCAAGGGTTCTTTGTCTTTTCTAGCTTCTAGAGAGCTCGGGTGGCCCAGTGAGTAAGGAGCTGCACTGGCAACACAAAAGCATGGATTCACATCCACCAAATGCTCCATGAGAGAGAGAGAAGTAATCTTATGTGCCATTTACTGCTTCTGAAACTCCTTGGCATGTCAGTTGATTCTGACTCAAAGGCATGTAACACCAACACCTTCTGGAGGCCACTTGCATTTCCTTGGCTGTTGGCCCTTTACTCCATCTTCAAAGTCCATCACCTCAGTCTCTGTTTGTATCATCCTATCTCTGCCTTCTCTGACTGTCTTTTGTCTCCTTTTGATTAGAACCCTTGCAGTTACAGTACATTGTAGCCACATGGGTAATCCAAATCTTCTAATCTCAAAATCATGAAAGGTATCATATTCACAGACTCTGTGTATCAAGATGTGGACGTCTTTAGCGAGCTGTGATTTTGTCGAATGTGCGGCAAGATTTCAGAAGAGGAAGTCCAGACAAAAGAGTAGATGATGCTCTAGGCAGATAATGGCAGCAATTGTAATGGGGGGGGGGAGACTCAAGAGATCTGTTTGAGTCACGCTGAGCTGGAAGATGTTGGGTCTAGCTACGTGATCATGTCCAAGGAGAAGCTGACTATAATATAGGGCGATACTGAGAGTTCTGGTGGTATTGTCTGGAGCAAGTCACTCTGTTTATTCAAAGACTATGCAACTCACCAGTGATTCCAAGGGAGGAAGATAGGAAGTTTCTTCCCATTGCAATCTGCAGCCTTGAAAACCCAATGGTGGGTCACTTTGAGTGGAAACTTACTTGATGGCAGTGAGGCAGTGAGTGTGAGTTTTGATGAAGGGGTAACATGTATCTGGTATTGATACATATGTGCTTATTTAAATACTGTCAGTCAGTATCAAAGATAAGTATAATATTATCTCCACAGCAGAGTCACATGTTGCAAGAAGGTGATCAAGACCAAAAACAGAATTGAGATCATGAGAGATTTCGGTGGAAGAGTTTTTAATGGAAGGCCCCCAATACGCCTCTGAGGCATGAGAGATGGTTCCTGAATTGAAAGATGGGACCCAGAGTGTGTAGTTTTCAAGACCCTGCTCCTGGCTTGGAGTTCCTGGTTGGCACACATGATTAATTTGGTGTGTTGCTAACCAAAAGCTCGTCAGTTCGAGTTTACCCACAGGTACCTCAGAAGAAAGACCTGGTTACCTACCCCTGGAAACATAACCACGCAAGGTTGTTGGAATAAAAAAAAAAAAAAGCCAAGCCCACTGCCGTCTCCTCATTCACACACAGTTTAACTTAATTAATAATTCACACCCTGGCTCTTTTGTTCTTTTGAAGAACTACCAATATGGGATCGGTTAGTTTGGCACTCCTGTAATGATGTTATCATCCTCCTTTTTTCCCCTCACATCAATCTTTGAATAATTACTCAATCTTTGAAACCTAGCCCTGTTGATAAGCAGAGGAAGTATATTTTCTTTTGATTTCCCCCGGACTGCATTCTTAATAAATGTCACCATTTCCATGTCTTCCAGAATAACTTATAAGTTACTATCATTTCTCACCACGTTTATTGCCCTTTAGAATTTAAAGAAGATGCTCTTTTGACATAAGGCATTAGGAGTTGTGCTGCTAGCCAAAGGCCACACACACACACACACACACACACACACACGGTTCCTGGTGGCATAATGTATACTGTATCATGCTACTAACTGCAATACTGACAGTTGAACCCATCAGTTGTTACTTGGGAGAAAGATAGGCAGACTCCTCTAAATATTTACAGGCTCAGAGACCTGATGGATGGTCGCTATGAGTCAGATATGGGTTTGGTTTTGGGTATATAGAATTCCACGTGCTTTGTTATCCTAACTTTCAGAGAATTTAAATATCAGGATGATATACATTTCATCAATTCATGGTCCTTCGGAGAGGTCTATTGATCTCCAGTCTGTAAAAGAATTAACCAAAAGGCTTCTAAAAAAATTTGCAAAAGAATAACCAAAAGGCTTTTAAAAAAAAATCATTTGGAAAATGCTACTGCACTAATAAAAGGGAGTTAAATTTCATTCTAGTCAAAGTGACAGTTTAAACAATGAGTAAAAAATGAATCGTTTGTATCACATGTTGTTTTATAATACCAGTTTACTGTAATTGTAAAAATTGTTTTTAAACACTGTTGCTTGAAAATGTAAAAAGATTTCCAAAAAAGGGAACTCTGATAGTGCAAATCTGTCTGCTTGGAGACACTATCTTTATGGAGAGTCTACTAACTTTCTGTTTAGAAGATTTCTCCAGTATTATTGGTGTGTTTTCCTTTGGGATATAAACAAGGAAGAGATGGCAAAGTCAAGTCTATCCAGGAAACTCTGAAGTTATGTTTAATCTACTCATTTCATTGAGAAGATCCAAAGCATGTTTATAAGATTAGGGAGTTATATTCACAACAATCCAATGTAAGGCTCGAGGAAACACGGTATGCTAATGCAATAACCTTGCTGAAATGTTTCCATTTCCAAACGTGGCCTGAAAGGCATTCTTCAGCAAGCACTTCCAGAGGCGCCTTCTCATGCATATATTCAGCCAATGCAGGCTTTGGTCTCATCCTCCCAATCTTTGCACATGCATTGGTCATCACCATCTGTCCTTTGCCAGCTGCTGCTTATCTTTTAGGTTTCAGCTAGGACAATATCTCCTCCAGAAAAACCTTCCTACTCAAAACTGCTTGCCCAAATTTGTGCTTCTCTAGCTCTCTGTATCTCCTTTACCAGTCTATTTTTTTTTCTCCACTGCTGAAAGCTGGCAAGTGTGTCTGTCTACCGAGCCAGATTCTAGTTTCATGTGAGCACGGACTCTGCTTCTCTGGTGTTGTCTCCTCTCCTATCTTGCTTTTGTCGCTAGCTGAAGTTGAGTGAACTGTGTGACTCATGGCAACATTATGCACTCCCATATACTCCCTCTTGTCTTTTTCATTCTTGGTAAAAAAATTTAGATCTTAAAAAATGAAAGACACATTATACCAATTCCAGTGGTTTGATTTTAGCTCCAATAAGCTCCCTTGAAGGGGAACTTCTCCTTGCCAGAAGGAGCATGGTGGTGTGAGCGCAGGAATCGTGGCAAGCTTTTGGAGTCGAGTGCTTTTCCGGTCATGTGTCTGACATGCAGGTTTCAAACTGTTTTCCTGTCAAACATCCTTCTAGGTGGTATAGCACTGGTCTGTGCGTTGCTGTACAGAGGCAACTCGTGGTTGCTGTGATGCTGAAGCCTGTGAGAGTGATGTGCCAATCGTGGTAATGGGTACCCATGGTGGACAGTGTTGGCTGGAGCTTCCCGACTAAGTCAAGCCTGGAAGCAGGAGCAGCATCCACTTCCAAAATGGCTTGCCTCCGGAAACTCTATGTACAAACAGTGCTCAGGCTGTTCGTTCATAGGGTTGCTATGAGTCGTCTACAACTCGACAGCACCAAACAACAACAAGCAGCTCCCTTGAAAGCCCCAGTGATGCAAATGCATATAATGTGTTGGGGTGCTAATCAAAAGTTTGGTAGTTGGAATCCACCAGGTTCTCCATGGGAGAGAGAGGCAGTCTCCTCCCATTACGGTTTACATCCTTGGAAACCTCATCAAGGGTCTCCATGAGTTGAGAATACTTCAACAGCAGTGAGTTTATAGTTTTAGCTTAAGCATCCCTAGTGACACAGACCACCACTTGTCTATCAGTATCCTTAATACGGGGGTTTGTACATTATAGAGATGCTAGAAATTATGCCACTGGTGGTTGTTATTAGGTGCCGTTGAGTCAAGAACAACTCATAGCAACCCTATGAACAAAAGATCTGAACCTTGTTCCTGTGCCATCCGCACACTTCCTCACACACAAGAACCCATTGCAGCAGTCAACCTGTCAATCCACCTGGTTGAGGGTCTTCCTCTCCTTTACCGACCCTGCACCCTTCCCAGCATAATGTCCTTCTCCAAGGAATAGCCCCTCCTAGCAACATGCCCAAAATATGTGAGGCAAAGCCTCATCATTCTTGCCTCCAAAGAACACTCCAACTGCACCACCCTATCAATTTTCTCTGTTGGCTGTCCACGGAATGTTCAGTGCTTTTCTCCAACACCACAGCTCTAAGGTGTTGATTCTTTTTGTGTCATCCTTATTCATTGTCAAGCTCTCGGATGCATAGCTAGTAATTGGAAAGACTATACAGCCTGAATCAGGTGTGCCTTAGCCTTCAAACTGACATCACTACTCCTCAATAAGTTGGTGGGTATTTAAAATACCAGCAGGGTAACCTATGGGCTGGTTTCAGTGGATCTTCCAGACTAGGAGAGACTAAGAAGGAGGACTGGCTGGCCACTTCTGAAAAAATGTCTCTTGAAAACCCAATGAAAATCAGTAAAACATAGTTCGATACAGTATCAATGAGCCCTGTATTGAAGATCAATATAAAGAAAACAAAGATTCTCACCACTGGCCCAATTGGCAGCATCATGACAGACGAAGAAGAGATAGAGTGTTAACAATTTCAGCTTACTTGGTTCCACAATCAACATTTTTTTTTGCACCGGAAGTCAGGAAATCAAAAGATTAATTGCATTAGGAAAAATCTGCTGTCAAGTCAGTTTCCTAGTGAACCTCCATTAGGCTCCAAGGCTGCACATCTTTCCATGAAGAGACTGCCCATCTTTCTCCCCCGGAGTCCTGGTGGTTTTTGCACTGCCGACCATTCTGTTAGCATCCAATCACAGTATGCGCTACATCACTGGGGCTCCTATGACAAGCATAAACAAAACGAGCATACCTTATTGCCACTGAGCTGATTTCAGCTCATAGCCGTACACTTTGAACTATGTTACCAGAGTTTCTTCAAGTATGTTGCTTTTGTTGTGTGCTGTAGCATTGGAAACGACTCGTAGCTGACCTTCCAGCAGGTTTTCAGAGGCATCAAATCACATGGTAATTGACACATTTCAATAAACAGATGCATCCCTATGTGCTTACCAGGTTGTGCCAAGAAATCTGGAGGACAGCTACAACTAACTGGAAGAAATCCATATTTATTCCCACTCCCAAAAAAGATGACCCCACAGAATGTGGAAATTATCAAACAATATCATGACTATCATATGCCAGCAAAATTCTACTGAAGATTATACAAAGACAACTAGAACAGTATATTTACAGAGAACTGACAGAAATAGAAGTAGGATTTAGAAGAGGCCATCGCACTAAGGATATCATTGTCAATGCCATATGGGTCTTTGCTGAAAGCAGAGTGTACCAGAAGGATGTCTGTCTGTTTTATTGACTATCCAAAGGCATTTGACTGTGTGAATCACAACAACTTGTGGCTAACCTTGAGAAAAATGGGAATCCCAGAACACTCAATTGTACTCATGCAAAATCTATGCCGAGGCCAGAAAGCTGCTGTCAGAACAGAATAAGGGAACACTGCATGGTTCAAAATCAAGAAAAGAATGTACCTTTCTCTATATCTTTTCCATCTATATTCAGGATCATTTGGGACACTGGACTTTATGAAGAAGAATATGGCATCAGGATTGGAGGAAGACTCATCAACAAACTGTGTAACACAATCTTGCTTGCAAAAACTTAAGAAGATGTAAGTGTTTGCTGCAGAAAGTCAAGGACTGCAGCCTTCAATATGGATTGCATCCCAACATCAAGAAAATAAAAATTCTCTCCATCAGGCCAATAGGCAGTACCACGATGTTGTTGTTGTAGAAAAGATTGAGGTTGCTAACCATTCCATCTTGCTTGGATCCACATTCAACATTCTTGACACCAACAGTCAGGAAATCCAAAGACAAATTGCTTTGGAAAGTCTGCTGTCAGTGACCTCTCCCAAGTGCTAAAGAGCAACAATGTCAGTCTATAAACCAAATGCACCGGATCCAGACTGTGGTCTTTTCAATTGCTTGTTATGCATCTGAGAGCTGGATAATGAATAAAGATGACAGAAGAGGAGCTAATGCCTTTGAGTTATGGTGTTAGAGAAGAGTATTGAACATACCATGGACTACCAAGAGAACAAACAGGTCTGTCCTGGAGAGGGTGAAACCAATCTGCTGAAGGATTTTGTAACTGTCTCCCATACTTTGAGCATGTTGCCAGGAGGGGCCAGTCCTTGGAGAATGACATCACGCTTGGAAAGGTAGAGGGTTGGTGCAGAAGAGGAAGACCCTGGATGAGATGGATTGACACAGCGACTGGGGTAATGGAATCTGGTGTGTCAGAGATGGTAAGGTTGGTTCAGGACAGGACAGGGTTCAGAGCTATTGTTTATAGGGTCACTGTGAGTCACAGTCAACTCAATGACACACACCACCAACACCACCACCACCAAATCACATGACAGGAAATGGTCCATCTTTCTCCCATAGAGTAGCTGGTAGATACTAACTATGTGTGCTTGGGATTGCAGTGTAGCTTCTTGCCAGTAGGCCACCAGAGCTCTCCTCCTTAATGTATGGTGCTGATGTGTGCCGTCAAGTGGAAATAGACCCACAGCTTACCTTCCAGGGGGTTTTCAGTAGCAGTAATCACACGGGAGGAGATTTCCCATCCTTCTCCTGTGAAGGGTAATCTAGACCAAGAATTTTTAATATGGTAATTCAGGGTTTCCCCTCCCCATGATTAATCATTGATGCCTCTGATATTTTCCTTATGCTGTCTTATTTTAAAAGCAATGCCAGCATGATATTTTATAAAGCATGAGTTAAAGAATAGAATAAAGAAAATGCATATATACAGCTAAGATTCCTAGGAGAACGGAAAACTAATAATAAACATTCAGTGTAATTCAATTGTCTATACTTTCCTTTCCTGGTAACTTGAAAGATTTGCAGTTCAAATCCACTGCCTGATTGCAAGAGAGAAAGATGGGCAGACTTTTATAGTGTCAGAAACCCGATGGAGAGTCACCATGAGTCAGAATAAGACTCCTTGCAGGTGGATGTGTTTGTTTTCCTTTCTTAAAAACCCTTGGCAAATTAACTTCAAGCAAGTTTTCAAACATGATCAAACCAAAGAATGGTCTGCTTTCAAGCTACACTGTCTGGAATGTGAACACACACACAACATCTAAGAAATCAAGCTTTTTCAGAATACAGTTAACAGCAAAAATTACAGTAGATGTGAGGGGATTTTGCCTAGTCAAGTTCGCCAATACTTTATAACACATAGTTAAAACAAGTAAGTTTTAGAATTCACAATAGTATTTCCTTTTTTAATTAAGTGAACAACATAGTTACTTGACTCAGAGACATGATCTGAATATTGAATAAAGTCACCCTCAGATATAAGACATTCAGGACCTTCTTCTCACATCTTACACCAAGAAACGTTGAACAATATGATGCACATCACTGAACTGTGCATAGAAGGAATGTTAACATGGCACATGATCCGCTACATAGATATTGACCCCATCAAAAGAATTCTTACAACACTCATACTCACTATTTCACAAGCTTTGCCATTTGAGGAACCGGGGTGTTACACTGTTTGTCAAAATAAAAAGCAAACAGAGTTGATAGTTTGGATATTTCACAAAACAATTTTTGGGTAAATATCTTTGGAATTCTCACTGTAAGAATAGTCTTCTAATCCTGTGATTGTTAGGTGGTATGACCCTCAATACTGTGAATCTTAAACTGATTGTATGACTACAAGTTCACTATCGACTTGTTATGCAAAAACTATCTTCTGTTCCAGGGCTTATTTGACATCCCGCAGATGCAAAGAGCATAGATTACATAACAGTACAAGGCATAGATATTTTAAACCATTTCAGAGTTTGCTTAGCCTGTTTTTGGAGCTTGAGAAACTCTGTGGGGTGTTAACAAAGTGGGACTTGGAGACGCACCGGAAAGCAAGTGGCTGTACTCTTGTATGTATGCATATTCATTTGTTTACTTTGATGTTTAATGATGTATTAATTTGGGCAAAACCCCTTAACCAATCTGACCCTTAGCTGCTGTGTTTTCCAGTGAGGATAGTAATTATTTTCAGAAGACCAAATTAAAGAACAAAAAAAATAACACGACATGTAGTCACTTGGTAAGGAGCTGCTCTCTGTAATTAGTTGGTTCTGCTACTTGGAAGAAGTCTCTGCTTCAAACATGGTCTCTTAAATAATAATACTGATGCTCAAAAGTGCTTTAGAATTGTCACCCGAGACAAATAGGGTCAAGACAAGATTCTAGGCGACAAGAGTAGGTTTATTAGAACTTGGCAATAATTTGAATAAATATCCTCACTATCTTCAAAAGCACCAAATGTTGATCAAGTATTGCACTGTTGTTGTTGTTATGTGCCATCGAGTCGCTTGTGACTCATAGCGACCCTAAGTACAAGAGCCCTAAATGCCGTTCTAGCCTGTGTCAACCTAGCTATCTCAAACACACTCATTCCCATCACTCCACTCACAGAATCGATCCATCTCATCGAGGGTCTTCCTCTCCTGCACTGTCCCTCCACTCTGCCAACATTATGTCCCTCTCCAAGGACCAGTCCCTCCTTGCAACATGCCCAAAGTATGTCAGACGAAGCTTCATAATCCTTGATTCAAAGGAGCATTCCGGCTTCACCTTCTCCAGGACAAACCTGTTTGTTCTCCTAGCAGTCCATGGTATATTCAACGCTCTTCTGCAGCACCGCAGCTCAAAGGCGTCAATTCTCTTTCTATCATCCCTATTCACTGTCCAACTCTCTGATGCATAGCATGTAATTGCGAAGACTACAGCCCGGATCAGGCACACCTTAGTCTCCAGCCTGACGTCGTCGCTCTTCAGTACTCTTGAGAGGTCCCTCACAGCTGACTTTCCCAATGCAATTTGTTTCTCAGGTGGCCCTGGTGGCAAGAAGCTGCACTACAGTCCCAGAGGTATGCGGTTTGAATCCATCAGATGCTCTGCTGGAGAAGGAGTGGCAATCTCTTCCTGTACCAGTCAGATCCCATTTGATGGCAGTATTGTATTGAGAATGCCAAATACCATTGTCATAGCTTTGATTCATCAGAACTCAAGTATTTGTTGTATGTCAGCCATTAAGATTTTGGTAACACAACAAGAAAGCCTGAGAATTCCCTATCTTTGTTTAGCCCATTAAACAAAGCACTAGGTTTAGTCTCTAAATGAGAGTTCAAGTTTTTTTTGTTTTTGTTTTTTTTTTTTTTGCCTCAAAAAGTGACATTTATTCAAAGGGGGGGAGGAAAAAAAAAAGACAAGATGTCCATCCCTTGGCTCCCTTCCCTCCCCCCGAGAGTTCAAGTTTGAAGTGCACACCATAGAGGTGCAAGTTTTCAATCCCACAGATGCTGGAGCCCACCTTCTGATATTTTCAAAGCCAAGGGTCTAAACTGCATGCCCCTCCAGTGGTTCTGATTCTTTTCTGTAACTCTGTTAATATAGAAACAGTTTTTCCATGTTGTTATAGGGGGTTAAGTTGCCAAAAAAAATTAGGCTAAAGTTCAGACTCCTGGTGGTGCCTATGAGATGTTATTCATTTAACGAAAGTGAATGAATACTGGAATAGGGCGGGTTCTAATCCCACAGGAGTGGTGTTCTCATGAAAGAGAACATACATCGAGAGATATGCATGCTGTTGTTGTGACATGCCACCAAATCGAGTATGACTCACAGTGATGCTGTGAACAACAGATCTGAACCCTACCCTATCCTCATCAGCTCTGACACACTTGCACCCACCTCTGCAGTCCCTGGGTCTATCTACTTAGTTGAGGGTCTACCTCTCTTTCATTTTCCCTCCACCTTTCCAAACATGATGTCTCTTTCCAAGGAATAGCCTCTCCTAGCAATAGGCTCAAAATATGTGAGATGGAAGTTCACCATTCTTGCCTAGAAAGAGCACTCTGGCTGCACTTTTCCCAAGATACTTATCTTTGTTGTTTTTTCCGTCCATGGGATATTCGGTGCTCTTCTCCAACACCACGACTTCTGTCTTCCTTATTCATTGTTCAGCTGTCAGCTGCATAACATGTAATTGAAAAGACCATGGCCTGAATCACTTAGTCTTTAAACACTTAGTCTTTAAATTAGCATCATTGCTCTTCAATACTTTGAGAGGTCCCAGACAGCTGACTTGACCACTGCAATACATCTCCTGATTTCGCAACTGTTATTGTGGATCCAAGTGAGATGAAATAGTTGATAATTCCAATCTTTTCTCCATCTATCATGATGCTGCTTACCCAGTGGTGAGCATTTTTGCCTTCTTGATGTTGAGGTACACAATCCACAGTGAAGACTATCATTCAAGATGCATCTGTAGTCCAAGGAAAAGCAAGGTTAGCCGTGGTTCCCAAACGCTGGAAGGGACCCGGAAGTCTCTCTCCCTAAAGCCTTTCAAGAAATTAAGGCCCTGCCAACACTTTGGGTTTAGATTCTTAACCTTCACACTTATGAGAGAACAGAACGTCTATTCCTAGAAACCATCAAGTTTGTGGTATTTTGTTACAGCAGCCCTAGGAAATGAATGCAGTCTCCCTAAGTATCTTTCTGCAATATAATTTTAAATGGTTTCATAATATAGATGTGCTGCTATAATTTGATTCATAGCCATGACTGACTTCTAATCCAAGACAGATATTACACATATTAATAACCTAGCTGTTTATAAATGTGTGTTGAACTTGACTGCTTAAAAACAGCCATGTGATCTTGTGAAAAGTGGTGACTAAGAGCACTAGAGCTCTAGTACCAGCCTGAACTCACACCCCAGTCCTGGTCAGCAATGTAGATCCTGTCATCTTCATCTTCACAACTGAAGACCATCATAATGTTAATCCATAAGTTTGTTGTAAGGTGTCATCAAATCTACTGTGAAGCATAGCAACCCTGTGTACAGCAGAGCAAAATCTTGACCAATTCGGAGTCATCCTTATAATTTCCACTGGGCTTTAAGCCCATTGTTGGAGTCTGTGTGTCAACCCATCTCTTCGAGGGTCTTCCTCTCCTTCTCTGAGCCGCCTCATTTCCAAACGTGATGGCCCCTTCCATGGACCAGCCCCTTCTGGTAACCTGTCCAAAGTATGAGGCCATCCTTAACTCTAAGAAGCACCCTGCCTGACAAATGTGTTTGATCTGTTGACAGTCCACGCATATTCACGACTAAAAGTTGGTAGTGATGATTAAGTCAGAATATGTTAAGTACTTCACACAGTGTCATCTATCACATGTAAACATTTTATTAGATTGACAACATCAGACAAGACTACCCTGTGACCTGGGCAGATAAACACAAAAAGAAGAAAGACAAAGATGACCATTGTACAAGACATGGAATAGAAACTAGTCCCCTTCCCTGTTAATAGGGAGCCCTGGTGGTACAGTCAGTGGCTAACTGAAGGGCTGGCAGTTCAAATTCACCAGCTGCTGCACAGGAGAAAGACATGGCAACCAGCTTCCGTAGATGAGCCACTAAATGGACCTATTACCCTCAAGAAGAGTTATAATGCAAGATTTTAAACGTTTCATCTAGAGATTTACTCAAATGAGTTGAAAATATATGGTCACATAGAAACCTTCACACAAAATGTTTATAGCAGATTTATTAAAATATCGCCCCAAACTGGAAGCAATCAACATGTCCTTCAATGAATAAACAGACTGATACATCAACATAATGGAGTTATAACTCAAAGAGAAAAAGAAATGAGGTAGCACACTACCAAATGACATGTAGGAAATTGAAATGCATTTTATTAAGTGAGAGAAGGCAGTTGGAAAAGACTCTGCATGGCATGATTCTGACTAGCCAACCTTCTGGTAAAAGTAAAACTGCAAAGAAGAAAAGATCAGCTGCTTCCTTCACCCAAATGATAATAAAAAGCTGCTCTTTACCAAGATTACTGGTTGCACTGAATATCTGTTTATGGTTGTGATTGCACAATGTGATTAATGTCCCTGGTGTTGTTAGTGAATAAAACATGTAAAAGTGTTGAATGGCAATTGTTGTGAGAGATATAGATATATAAATATGTTATAATATCTATATTATGATATATAATTATATATATTATATAGATTACCATATATATTACTATATATTAAGTATCATACATGTGTGTGTGTATAAATGTTGCTGTTAAGTGCCATACAGTCGTAGACTATGCATAGCAACCCTATAAACGAAAGTCTTGAATGCAAAATTTTCATCTTTTCTCAAAGTTCATAGTTATACACACACACACACACACACACACACACACATCTGGAAGCAGGAGTGGCATCCCCTTCCAAAAAAGCTTGCCTTTAGAAACTCTATGAACCACGTGCTTCCAGGATTGCAGAATAGCTTCTTGCCACATTTTACTTGCTGTGATTTTATATATATATATATATATATATAGAGAGAGAGAGAGAGAGAGAGAGAGAGAGAGAGTGAGAGAGAGAGAGAGAGTGTGTGTGTGTGTGTGTGTGTGTGGTGGTGGTGGTGGTGGTGTTAGGTCTTCCTCTCCTGAGCTGTGCCTCCACCCTTCTGAGCCTACACACATAGAAATAAAATTATTTACAACAAATAAAAAATAAATCATTAAATAAAATCAGCCATAGAAGCTGCATGAACTCCTACAATGAGTTCCCTGAGATGATCATTAAATCTTCAATCAAAAATAGCCCCCAGAGTCTTCTCAAAAGCAAACAATAGTCTAGTCTTAAAAAAGAACAAAACCGTGCACACCCATGTTTACTGTGGCTTTGTTCACAAGAGCAAGGAGTTGGAAACAACCTAAGTGCCCATCAACAAATGAATGGATAGAGAAGCTGTGGCAAATTCATACAATGGAATATGCTGCATTGAAAAACAAGGAACTCATGCAATATTATTCAAAATGGGTGACTCTGGAGGACATTATGCTGAGTTAAGTATCTCAGTCAAAAAAGGACAAATACTGCATGGTGCCAGTGTTGTAAAACAGGACTGACCTTGGGGTTGGGAAAGACTGAGAAAGACGGGTTCAGTAATGTATACTGCATTGAAACAG
Organism: Elephantulus edwardii; assembly: GCF_000299155.1. NCBI lineage: Eukaryota > Metazoa > Chordata > Mammalia > Macroscelidea > Macroscelididae > Elephantulus > Elephantulus edwardii. The sequence goes on from NW_006399865.1 coordinate 4,012,407, forward strand.
ATGAGGGAGAAAACGGTTTAAAAGGGATATGAGATTACATATTTTTGTCATGATAGGAGTCTAGAGCAAAGGCTACATGGTGGAGTGGACCTGGGGGAGGGTTTGTAACACAATGAAAGACTTTTTATTTTACTTTTCCAAGAGGGAAGTGTACTAGGGGGGAGGGTTGGGAGGGGAGAAAAGTGCAACAATGAATGAATGGAAATCCAAAGTCTCTGTAAATTTTTACTGAAATTAATAATAAATTTAAATAAATTTTTAAAAAGAACAAAACTGGTTTAGATATTAAAAATAATGAGTGGCCTCTCAAGATTCGGGCGAGGGATGTGGAGGTGGAGCTAAGAGAACGTTTAAGGCAGTGAAATGATTATGTGCGATGTAGTGGTGGACACACGATATTATGCATTTGTTAAAAGCTACAGGACTGTACAATAAAAAGAATGAACCTGAATGTAAACTATGGACTTAGTTGATAACAATACCTTGATAACAGGCCACCAAATCACAACAAACACCAGGAGGATAATAGAGGATGTTACTAACAGTGAGACTGCAGGGCTAGGTCTATAAGAACTCCATATTCCAGGCATTCTCTGTAAACCTAAAATGATCTTAAAAGAAAGTTCGTTTTTGTTTTGTTTTTCCAAAAGGTGATGTGATGGCTGTCTTAATCTCCCGGTTCCACTCAAACTCTGAAAAATACCTTTTCCATTTCACCTTAAGAGAAACTGCCACTTCAAATCCCCTCCTGCTCTGCTCACAGGGGGAAGTAAACACTGTTTCCATCTCTGTTCCACTCAGTTGTTTTCTGGCCTGATCGTTTCAACTTGCCCTCTTGCTACTCTGCTCCTTTGGAGGGCAAAATGTATCCTTTCTGAAACCAAGATACTGTAGGCATTCCACTTTGTATCTCTAGCACCTGGGTCACAGGGGGCCCAAGGAAACTTGGGAATGAATGGGGGGAAAGGAGAAATGGAAGAGAAATGCTAACTATGCATACAAACATTTGTTGAGTAGAGATGGAATTGTTAAACCATTTGGCTGTCAAGTGAAAACATCCATGGTTCAAACTTTTCCGGTGCTCTGTTGTTGTTATGTGCAGTTGAGTCGCTGAGCGACTCATAGCGACCCTATGTACAACAGCCCTAAACTCCACTCTGTCCTGTGCCAATCGCAATGTCTCTGACACTCCCATCCCGATTATCCCAGTCACTGAATCAATCCACCTCATAGGGGGTCTTCCCCTCCTGCGCTGTCCCTCCACCCTCCCAAGCATGATGGCCTTCTCCAAGGACCTATCCCTCCTTACAACATGTCCAAAGTATGTCAGACGAATCCCCAGAATCCTTGCCTCCAAGGAGTAGCCTGGTTTAACCCTCTCCAGGATGAATCTGTTTGTTTTCTTG
>NW_006399865.1:4013937-4015397 GCF_000299155.1 Elephantulus edwardii
CTCTGATGCATAACAAGATTGCAAAGACCATGGCCTGTATCAGGTGCACCTTAGTCTGCAGAGAGACACCGTTGCTCTTGAGTACTTTAGAGAAGTCCCTAACAGCAGACTTTCCCATCGCAATATGGTTTTTTATTTCCTGGCCGCTGGTGCCAAGAGTGTTGACCGTGGAGTCAAGCAAACTGAAGCTGTGAACAATCTCAATCTCTTCGCCATCCATCCTGATGCTGCCAATTGGTGGGTTTGAACTACTAACATTTCAGTTAGCAAGTAAGAGCGTAATCAGTGTGCCACCAGGATTCCAACATTCTAATCTAGAGAGGGGTTGCAGGAGCACTGCCATTTGTGACACTGACAGCAGTTACTGATTCACTGGGCTCCCTGAAAGGGTGTGTTCAAACGCATGCTGTATTTGCGAAGGTGGCCGGGTTTAGAAATAAGGCATGTCTTGACCCTGATTTCATTTAAGCAGTGCTTTATCCAAGGGAAGGAGAGCCACAGAAATATTCACATATAGACGGAAGGCACCCCTTGTGACAACGGAGCAGGACATATCTATAATTAGCAAAGGAAAGCCAAGGACTACGGGCAGTCCCTAGAAACTGGGGGAGAGGCAACAATTCCGCAGAAACCCTGTAAGGAGTCAACCCACCCAACACCTTGAAGCCAGACTCAGAGTACCCATAACCGTGGGGCCCTTGGTTCTGCTTAGAAATCCACTCCTTGGGGATATTTTATCACAGTGCAAGGAAAGGAAGCAGAGGCACACGTTGAATGACATTGCTGGGTAGCCTAAGGAGTGGGGAGGTAAGAGACGCTCCATTTATGAGCCAGAAACCGAACATAAGCTAATACTGCTATTTGGGTTTATGCCTGATATATACTAACCTGAGCCCCTTCTCCCCCATCTTCCCTGTCACCTACGCTCACCTCATCCCTGGGGAACCCCGGCTCTGGGAAGAGGACCTGGGAGGGATCATGTTTTCAGTACTAGGCTGTCTCGTATTTCCTCCACACCTGTCCCTCTTTGATGGTGCTTCTCCTGTCCTCCCCCTTCACATCCAACTGATCACTGAGTTCTGTGAGTCTATTTCATAAATCTGTAATCGCATTATTCACTGATGAAAGACGTAAGTAATGGGGTGGTGTAGGGGAAGGAGGGGGAGCGGCATTGAACTTCTGATAGGGATGACGGGAAGATTAGGAATATGATGCATGATTAACACGGAGAACTTACCGAACTATATATGTTATGGGCCTTCAAGTCGCCTGCAACTCATAGCGGCCCTATGTACAACAGCTCTAAACCCTGCCCTATCCTGAATCAGTCTACCTGACTCCAACACACCTAATCCCATTGCCCTAGGTATCAATTGTCAATCCATCTCTTCCGGGGTCTTCCTCTCCACCCTTCCAATCATGATGTCCTTCTCCAAGGACTGTTGTTGTTGTTATGTGCC
>NW_006399865.1:4017034-4056366 GCF_000299155.1 Elephantulus edwardii
TGATTATAGCAACTCGAGGTTTGAATTTGTTCTTCAGTTCCTTGAGCTTAAGATATGCTGAGCGAGTTCGGCCCTTTTGATTTTCCGACTCCAACTCCTTGCACATTTCATTGTAATATTTTAAAACCCTCCTATGTGTATATTTAAGGATTTATTGTGTGCCAGGCTATGTAATGAATGAATCCTCAGGTGCGAGGAGACCACTTACTATCTGAATGAGGGAATTTGCAAGCAAACAAGCAATGCTACTAGAGAGCAAGGTCATTGAGGAAAAGAGGAAGCTGAGTTCTGGGAGGGGTGTGGGGAGGAGAGCTGACCCCCTGGGAAAGATGCGAGTTCTCTCTCCTTCATGTGTAGATGGAACGTGGCGTGGGGGGCATGGAGAATGCGAGGCCTCTGCCAGTTTCTGGAGGCACGGAAGGTGCATGGGGTGTGGAAAACCGGGCAACTCACTGATTAGCGATAGCTGGCTTTACCATCTGAATCCAGTAACTCCACTGTCCAAAGATTTTCTACTCTTTAAAAAAAAAAAAAGCAAGCAAACAACACAGTCCAGTGTGTTCCTGGAGACTTGCTCTTTGGAGCACTTGCCAAGCCTTCTTTAGATAGTAACTGGGCGACTCTCTGTGCAGGCACTATGCTAGTCTGAGCACAGACAGTGCCTCCGGCTTGGGTGAGCTTGAGATCTATTACATACAGACCTCGGGCGAGCAATTAGGTTAGGGCTCAGGGTGAGAAGAGGGTGGAGATCTCGGATGTTAAAGCCTAGTTAAGGACCTCATCTGCTTTCACTGCTCTCTGGGAGCGGGGGGCGAGGGCGGTTCCTTAACTGGTCTTTCTTTCCCCATAACCGACGCAGCTCTTTCTGTATTGCCTGCAGTACCCTTCTCCCCAGGCCCAACCTTGGGCATGGCGCTCGCGCAGCCACAACTGGTGGCGCCCAGCTCAGCCCAGAGAAGCCGCCGGCCCTTCTCCCCTCGCAGGGGGCTGCTGCGGGGCGCACGGTGGCGCCCAGTCTGGCCCGCCTCCGCGCGGGGGCGCCCCTGCCCACACGTGGCCGCGCCGGGCGTGCGCCGGAGGGATCGGTGCTCTTCAGCCGGCGTCTGAGCCCCTACAGGGGAGGGTCAGCCTGGGGCCGGAGGGGGCGCCCACGCCGAAGGCCACCTGCACAGGTGGTCGCGGCCTGGACACCGAGGAAGCCCGGGGCTCCCTGCGTCCGTCTGCTTTCCTGGGCGCAGGTGGCCTGGACGCCCGGCGGGATCCAGGCACGCGCCCCACGCTGTAGCCTGCCTCGACCGGGAACACTCTGGGCACACGTGCCCCGAGACAGCCTGCCCGGTCCCGGGGACACCAAGCGCTCCTCCCTGCAGTTCGCCCAGATGGTGGGGACACTGCGAGCGGACTCTGTGGCAGCTCGCCCGGACCCTGGGAGGCACTGTGGGCGCGGGCACGTCGCTGTCGCCTCCCTGACACCAGGGGACACTGCGGGCTCCCCTCCAGCAGCTGCCCGGACTCCGGGGACACTGCGGGCGGGCGCAGGGGGCAGCGTTGCGGCGACAGGGCGGTCCGAGTGCGCGGAGCGACGACAGGGCCACCGCGTGTCCCCGCCCCCTCGGGCTGACACCACCCCACCCCCATCCCACCCTCCCCCCGGGCCGCGCGCTTCTCTCGACCGCAGTTGCTCTCTCTCCACCACGATGAACAAATGAGCTCGAGAGAGGGCATGACATTTAAATTCCACTCTGGAGAGAAAGTGCTGTGCTTCGAGCCTGACCCCACGAAGGCGCGAGTCCTTTACGATGCCAAGGTGCTGCCGCGGGCGGGGACAGGGAGGCGGGGCGGGCAGGGATCGGGACAAGCAGCGGGCGCTAGCGGCTGTCCTTCGGCCATGGGACAGCAGCGGGATGATGGGACTGCAGCACAGGCGGCCCGCGCTCCTCAGCCTGCAGCGCACGGATGGGCGGCAGAGGGCACTCGCGGAACTCTGTGCGCGACTCGGGGACAGAGTGCTTCCGTTTCCGGTTGGCATGTCCCAGGGGGGCGGGGGGGTGGAGAAAGGAGGCGTGTGCGCAGGCGCTGTCGGCAGCTGGGTGCGTGCCGGTGGCGAGTTAGCGCGGGCAGCGTGGCCGCGGCGGTTGGCCTGCTGTCTTCTCGCACCCGTTAGTCCTCTCCGGCTTCTGCGCGGTGCAGCACGGCACGGCTTCCTGGGGGTCACCGTGAACAACAGACACAGGTCCTAATCCACAGCATCTCATTGCTCACCGCCCACTCGCGACACCATCCACCCCCGTCGTGCCTGGACTCGACACCTCCCGCAGGCCAGGTCTCCCATCAACCCCGAGTGCAGCGCGGCAGGGCCCTTCCAGCACTTCTGATTGCAGAGCTTTTGGCCCCGCTGCCAGGGTCTTGCCCGGGGCAGTCCACATGAGCTCCAGAGGGGCTGCGCCGCCTCCTGGAGCCCCTCAAGCCCGAGGGTGGGAGCAGTGCTAAACAGCGAAAGGCTCCGGGGCTCGCACTGACCAAGCCCCTTGGGCTATTAGTGACCCGAGATGACAGGTGCGGCCCCTAGGTGTGGCTGTTGCGCTGCTGGTGGCTCTTCCCCTCAGGCCTCCAGGCTGTGCCGATTCCCTCTTCCAGCCCCTCCCTCGTAGCCCCGGTGCGGTTTTTTACCCTCTTCCCTGCCCTCCCTCCTCCCTCACCCTCCACCTCTCCTTCTGAGGCTCCCAGGCTGAGCCAGCCCACATCGTTTGTCCCAGAAGTAGGTTTTGGGGCTACTTCAGGCGGGGAGAGAGGTGCCTCTTTTCTCTGAGCGCCTCTGAGCCCGGGGACTACAACTCCCAGTGATCATGGGGCTGCAGCCCTTTTGTGTCGCTGGGACACCTATTAGTGACAGGTTCGCTGGCCAATGGCTTCGGAAGCGTCTCCTTTCCCTAGGCTCGGATACCAATCACAGACTGGCTGTGTGGCATCCACTCGGGAGAAAAAAAAAATGGAATTGAAAGGAAAATGTTTCAGCCCGGCTCTTGGGCTAAAAAAGGAGAGGAAGCTTTGCTTTTCTTAACAAGAGTATGATTTGGTTTGTAATACATTTAGGAGCTAAAAGTCTGTGTGTCTTCTGTCACTTGTGGACAATTTTTTCCGCTTTCAGATTGTCGACGTTATTGTTGGCAAAGACGAGAAAGGCAGAAAGATCCCAGAGTATCTAATCCATTTTAATGGTTGGAACAGAAGGTAAGTAGACTTGCTTGTTAATTAAGTAATCGTCTTTGAAACACGAGAACAAGGCACATTTTCTTCTTAGGCTTCAGAAGCACTTGGAGAAAAAGTTTCTTTCTTTTTGTTCACTTTGTTAAAGTGTTTTCCTGTTTGGAGAATGACTGTTTAAGTCCATTACATTTGCCGCCTCTTTTCTTTGGGGAAGACTCATTCTTTTCTGTTAATGAGTTCCTTTTTCCAGTTTATGCCCTATTTATGATTTTTAAATATTTTAATAAAAACATTATAGAATTTCAATGATTTAGAGACCCAGTGTTTCTCACAAGCATTTCCAGATCAAGTGAAAATACTAAAGCTTTGTATTCTCTCCCCCCCTTTTTTTATTCAATCAGCTGGGATAGGTGGGCACCTGAGGATCATGTGCTTGGAGACACGGATGAAAACCGTAGGTTGCAACGCAAATTGGCACGCAAAGCTGTAGCTCGCCTGTAAGAACTCAAGATTGATAGCACAATGCCTCTCAGTATTTAGAATTTAATGATGTCAGCATGGTTAGTTACATGTTAAGTAATTTAAACCTGAGATTGAAGAGTGTTCTTTTCAGTCCTCTTGCTGTATTTGAGGTGGTTATTTGTGTAATATTCTGCAGTGGAGATTGCTATTTATGTTCTAGAGCCTACCTTTTTTTCCCTAAGTGTTTGATAAGACTCATTGCTTATTTTATCTTGTATTTAATTCCAACACTTGTGCCAGTCAGTGTCAAAATTTATTTTAGGGGTGCTTATTTATATTTATTTTTTTCAACAGAAGGAAAGGGAACAAGAAGAAACACTGCAGGTTGCCTGGTGTCGACTCTGTTTTAAAAAGCCTTCCCGTTGAAGAAAAAGATGAAAATGCTGAAAATGGTGCGTAGCTTAACTTCTTTTCTTGGCTAAAACAAGTTTTCACTTGGTGTTTTTTTTCTTCTGAACAGGTGATGGGAGGGTATAATGAATGAAATTACAGGCAGGGAAACATTTTAAGCTGCTTATGTATAACATTTGTCTCTTGTTTTTTCACAGTGAAAGTAGCAATGAAATGATTATCTTGACATTTTGTTAGTGGTGAACTTCTCAACTAGCATCTTTTTTTGAGATGATGATTTGAGTGAAAGTTTACAGGGCAAATTAGCTTCCCATTCAACCACTGATACACAGTTTATGACATTAATTGCAATGCATACGACAGTTACATTCTTTCTGCTTTTTCCCTGTGGGTCTTGTTTTCATCCACCCCTTCGTGTTTTCTGAACTTTATCCCAGGACAAATGCTACCGTTTTGACTTTAAAACAATATAGTGAATGCTACCTCCTTGGTGTTCCTGATTACATTCTAGCTTGTCTCCTGTTTGGGTCAAGGTGGAGCCACAAGGATGAGTCCAGTTCCAGGCTCATAGGATGATTTAGGACCACAGTGTCAGGGTTCTACCACTCTGGAGCAGACTAGTATGCCTTGACCAGAATCCTTATACTAACGTCTCACAGGTACTTCCCATATTTTCTTCTTGGCACCCCCTGAACCTTCACCTCTCTTAGGAGAGAGTTAAATACATATTATTAAGTGAAAGAAGCCGACCTGAAAAGGCTAGATATAATGTTGTTGTTGTTGTTATGTGCCGTCGAGTCGTTTCCGACTCATAGCGACACTCATAGCGACCCTATGCACAACAGCCCTAAACCCTGCTCTATCCTGCGCCAACCGCACCGCCTCTGACACACCCATCCCGATTACCCCAGTCACCGAATCAATCCATCTCATAGAGGGTCTTCCCCTCCTGCGTTGTCCCTCAACCCTCCCAAGCATGATGTCCCTCCTGGCAACATGTCCAAAGTATGTCAGACGAAGCCCCAGAATCCTTGCCTCCAAGGAGTAGCTTGGTTTAATCCTCTCCAAGATAAATCTGTTTGTTTTCCTGGCAGTCCAGGGTACATTCAGTACCCTTCTCCAGCAGCACAGCTCAAAAGCATCCACTCTCCTTCTGTCCTCCCTAGTCATTGTCCAACTCTCTGATGCATAACAAGCGATTGCAAATACCATGGCCTGTATCAGGCGCACCTTAAGTCTCCAGAGAGACACTGTTGCTCCTGAGTACCTTAGAGAGGTCCCTAACAGCAGACTTTCCCATCGTGATACGCTTTTTGATTTCCTGACTGCTGGTGCCAAGAGGGTTGACTGTGGAGCCGAGCAAACTGAAGCTGTGAACACTCTCAATCTCTTCGTCATCCATCCTGATGCTACCAATTGGTCCAGTGGCGAGAATCTTTGTCTTCTTGACATTGAGCCTTAGTCCATACTGAAGGCTGCAGTCCTTGACCCTTCGCAGCAAGTGCATGAGGTCCTCCTCAGTTTCAGCAAGCAGGGTTGTGTCACCTGCATAACGGAGATTGTTAATAGACCTTCCACCAATCCTGATGCCACAATTCTCCTCATAGAGCCCAGCCTCTCGGATAATCTCCTCTGCATACATGTTGAAAAGGTATGGAGACAGGATGCATCCCTGGCGTACACCCTTCCCAATCTTGAACCATGCAGTGTTACCCTGCTCTGTTCTGACTACTGCCTCTTGGTCCAAGTATAGGTTTCGTATTAGCACAATTAAATGTTCTGGGATTCCCATTCTTCTCAGAGTCAGCCACAGTTTGTTATGATCCACACAGTCAAATGCCTTTGCATAATCAATGAAACACAGATAGACATTCTTCTGGTATTCTCTGCTTTCAGCCAAGATCCATCTAACATCAGCAACAATATCCCTAGTACCACGACTCCTTCTAAACCCAGCCTGGACTTCCGGCAGTTCTCTGCTGATGTGCTGTTCTAATCGTTTTTGGATGATCTTCAGTAGAATCTTGCTTGCATGTGAAATCAATGACACTGTTCTGTAGTTTCCACACTCAGTTGGGTCACCTTTCTTTGGAATGGGAACAAATATAGATCTTTTCCAGTCAGTTGGCCAAGTGGGTGTTCTCCAGATTTCTTGGCACAACTTGGTGAGCACATCCAGGGCAACATCTGTTATCTGAAATACTTCAATTGGTATACCATCTATTCCTGGGGCCTTCCTTATTTTTTGCTATTTCCTTCAAAGCAGCTTGAACTTCTTCCTTCATCACCATAGGCTCTTGCTCATATGTTATTTCTTTAAATTCCTCTGTATCTGCCAATTCCTTTCTATATAATGACTCAGTATATTCCTTCCATCTTCTTTTAATACTTCTTGGATCATTTAATATTCTGCCCAAATCATCCTTGATTACAGCAACTCTAGGTTTGAATCTGTTCTTTGAATGAAATGCTGAGCGAGTCCGGCCCTTTTGATTTTCTGACTCTAGCTCCTCGCACATTTCATTGTAGTATTTTGCTTTGTCATTCCGAGCAGCCTTTTGGAATCTTCTGTTCAGCTCTTTAGTATCTTGAATTCTTCCTTGTGCTTTGGCTTCTCTACGCTCCAGTGCAATCTTCAGAGTTTCTTCTGACATCCATTTTGGTCTTTTCTTCCTCTTCTGTCTTTGTAATGACCGTTTACACTCTTCCTGAATGATATCTTTGACATCCTCCCACAACTCATCTGGTCTTCGCTCATTAGTGTTCAAGGCCTCAAACCTGTTCCTGAGATGATTCTGAAATTCAGGTGGTATGAAATCAAAGTCATATTTTGGCTCCTGTGGACTTGGTTTATTTTCCTCAGCTTCAGCTTGAACTTGCATATGAGTAATTTGTGGTCTGTTCCACAATCAGCCCCCGGCCTAGTTTTCACAGCTGATATTGAGCTTCTCCAGCGGTTCCTTCCACAGATGTAGTCGATTTAGATATAATAGGATTCAATTATATGACCTTCTAGAAAAGGCAAAACTATAGAGAGGGTCAAAAGATCAGTGGTTTGGTTGGGAATCTATTTGTAGTGATTGTTACATAATGTGATTAATTATTTGACATCACCGAAATATACATGTAAAACATGTTGCGATGGAAAATATTACATATTTTTACAACAATGAAAAATGACTAAAAAAATCAGCCATGGGATCTCAATGAACCTCTGAAACTGTCGTGCTCAGATAATTTTCAAACCTACCAAGAATAGGCCCTGAAATCTTAAAAGCAGGCAACAGTCTAGCTTTACTAGCACAGTATGTCTGCCTTCAGCACCCACAGAACCCTAGTTGGCTAAACAGTTGGCTATCCCAAACTTAAACCAATTTTTCCACAGTCACTGAAAGGGATTTAGATTTTTAAAATTGAACTGTTGATTTATAAGGTGCAGTTCTGATGGCCCAGTAGCTAGAAACTGCATTGACATCCCAAAGGCACTTGGTTTGTGGTCCCCAGCGGCTCTGCATGAGAAGGATGGGCAGTCTCCTCCCATATGATTACTGCCTGGAAAACCATCTGGAGGGTCAGCTATGAGTCAGTTCTGACTGGTGCAAAACAATAATAATTTGTGCTTAGCATTTAAGACACACGTAAGACTGCAGTTCACTATCATTAGGAGGATGCCAGCTACTCCTGTCAAACTCAGAGTTAGTGAAGCCTCTACAGTCTGAGTTGTCTCATGCTTGATGCCTTTGTTTTCATCAGCAATAAGAAGTTCCTCTAAGGACAGCAGTGAGGAAACAGACAAGGAAATAAGTGAAGAAAGTGATACTATAGAAAAAACTGAAGAGGTAAGAAATTTTGATTGTAAAAATCCTTTCTGGTATGTTTTATTGTGTGGTCAAGTTCCCCACTTGTGAATTATTTTCTGAAAAGACTATGTTTTGCCAAGTACATATGCATTCCTTGCTTTTTTTGCACGTTGGGGGGGCTATGTTCTCAGCTGTGGTAGCCTTGCCTTTTTTCCTGACAGTGTATGCTCACATTGTGTCTCTGTCACATCTTGATAATTTTTACAATACTCCATGATCTTTCAAAATAACTTAATAGACTATACAGTAGAGTTTAAAGCATAACTTTTATTTACACTGGGAAATGAAAAAATTTTTGTGGCTCTGTGCCTTACTTTATTCTTGGTAATTAGCGTTATTAGGATAGTTTGCTTTATTGTGTTGGTCTGGAAGGGAACCCATAATATCTCCCAGGTATGCCTGTATAAATGTTACTTGTCCTTCAGAGAAAAGCAGCCCTTATTTATTGTCACCCTAGGAGTCTTTCAGTGACCATTTGTTCCCTTAAAGTGATCTCACAAATTATAAAGTTAGCTCTTTCTGAAGAAATTGCGAGCTTTATTGTTATATTGATGATTATTTTTTTAAATGTAGTGTACTTTTAAATGGAAATGTGGTTTGATAGGTATCTTCTGCTTGCCTCCAAAGTTCACACAAGCCACATTTTTAAGCTTAAATATGGAAGAAAAGCAATAAAGGAAGAAAACCAATATACTACTAAAGTGCCATGAAATCTATTTTTGGTTTTTCGTGTGCTGGACCACATGGCACCATTTGTTTTACTGTGCTGAGACTTGCCTTGTGTCGAAGGGGGCTCACATGTGTTAGTACTTGCTGGGTATAGATGCTCTGTTCTTGTTAGGTGCCACTGAGGTCGAGTATGACTCATATCTGAACCCTGGCCTATCTTATGCCATCCATTTGATCCCTGACGTCCTTAAAGCCATTGCTGCAGTCACTGTGTCAATTCATCTGGTTGAGGGTCTTCTTTGCTGTCTGTCCACCATCTCAAGCATGATGCCCCTCTCCAAGGAATAGCCTTTCCTAGCAACATGCCATGGCTTTTAAAAATTGTTCAACAAGGATTTGCGGTATTTCAGAAAAAGAAACCAGAGCTTCACACAAGAAAGGAGATGGAAGAAAGGACGATAAGTATAGAAATCCCTGAAGTTCTGAAGAAGAAACTGGAGGACGATTGCTACTATATTAACAGGAGGAAGCGGGTATGTTAAGATAGCACAGGGAAATATGGCGTTTGTCTTTTAGACATAATTTGCAACCAGACTTAAAAACCACTGAGATGCTTTGAAGGGTGAACTGTCTTTGGTTTTGTGCTGAGGCCAGTTATCAAGTCCTGTCAGTGGTACTGTTGCTGCTATGGAAGGCGACTTTATCTCTTCACTGCCTGTGCTGTCCTTTCTCACATTGTGATGTTTGGACTCTTAATGAAGAGGATCTGATTAAGAGATCTGTAGGGGGGTCAGCTCTGGGTATGTTTTAGAAATTCCTTGTATTCTAGGCGGGTGTTAAGATTGAGAAAGACTGCTTTTATTTCTGTAGGCCATGAAGGCTGGAATCAGTGTAAAGATCGAATCAGTTACTCATTACCATCTAGTCAGAACTGACTCATAGCTGATCCTCTAGTGAGTTTTCAGAGGCTAGAAATTGTATGTGAGACTGCCCATATTTTTCACATATAGCAACTGGTGGATTCGACCCACTTGCCTTTGGCTTGGCAGTGCAACTCTTTACTGACTAGAACACCAGAGCTCCCACAGCTGACTTTCCAGTGGGTTTTCAGAGGCTCTAAATTACACGAGAGGAGATGCCTATATTTCTGAGGAGCAGCTGGTGGATTTGAACTGCCTGCCTTTGGGTCGATAAAACAACACCTTGTCTTTTAGGCTGCCAGAGCTCAGTAGAAAGAAAAAAAAAATCAAAGTGGATCAAACCATCTCTCTCTCTCTCTCCCCCCCCCCCAACTATCTCTATCTTTAAGAGGTTCTGTTTGAATTTTCAGAGGACTCCTAGTGGCATAGTGGTTAAGTGCTCGATGGCTAATGCAAGGTTGGTGTCTGGAACCCTTCAGCCACTCTTAGGGAGAAAGAGGAAACAGTCTGCTTCTGTAAAGACTTAAGCTCTCCCTGTGGGCCCCCAATGGGCAGTTCTATTATGCTGTACAGAGTCAGTAGGAGTCAAAACTAACTGCAGTGTGATTTTCAGGTTAACTGAAAACAATGGGCTGGGTTTCTTTTAAACTTTCAAAAGCAGTGTAGATGTGACCCTTTTATCTTGGAATGGCTCATATGATAAAATGTGTACATCAGGTATCTGTGTTCTGTTTGCAGCTGGTGAAACTTCCATGCCAGACCAACATCATAACAATTTTGGAATCCTATGTAAAGCATTTCGCTATCAATGCAGCTTTTTCAGCCAATGAAAGACCTCGTCACCATCACATGATACCCCACGCCAACGTGAATGCACATTACATCCCAGCAGAAAAGAAGTGAGTGTGGGGCATTTTGTGCTCTTTTCCTTGTGTCTTAGAGCAGTGACTGTGGTTTGATTAGGTGGCACTTTGTTTCGTTTCAGTTGTTTTGTGTTACTTTCATCTTTTTGCTTTTAAGTTCGAAGAATGGAGGGGTAAAAATGAGAACTAACCTGCAAGAGACTGAGTGGGTGAAATTGAGACTCCCAGCCAGAGACAGAGATCATTTGCCCACATCCACTGAGCCAGCACTCAAGGCCAAGTGTAACCTATCTAGTTGAGAGACAACTGACCACCACCGTCAGGACCTTTTCCTTTTATAATTACCACACTGTGGACAATGCTCAACAGTTACAACACTACTAGCTAAAAATGGCCCACAGGCCTGCAGCCAGATCAGAATAGAAAAATGTCCCATTCTCTTTGCAACCTTCTCATCCTTATTTATGCACTTATGCCTATGTTCTGGTTTTACACACTATATTTCAAAGCCCCAGAAAGCTAGAACCTGTATAAGGCAGAAACTTAACCTAACAAGGAAAACTCAGATGGCTTCCATTAAAAGGAACAGTTAGAGATGTGATAAGACTTCACACTATCAAAGACAAAAAATTTACCACACCCTGAAAAACCGGATAGTCCTACTGAATTCCAGCTCTCAGTATTTTCACTCTAATGAAAGACAGAATGCTAGTTTATGTTCAATTAGTATCATGTGCTGCTTGCTTTTTCTAGTGAAATTCCGGGTTTTTTTTCCTTCAACCAGCAGCTGATATTTGCAGCCTGGGGGGATAGTCCTGCATGCTTTTTTCCACACAGTCACTTAGAGGCAGACCTGAAAGATACTGTCCCTGACCACCCAAACAGCCTGTCACATTCCAGCGAGTCCCATGGACTTGGGCCTTACCCTGAGCACAGTGAAGTTATGTTTACTAGCTTGTATTCTCATCAGTATGCAGCAACAGTAGAGAAAAAGAATTTGAAACAATTTGAGTTTTCAGAATATGCCTGAGATGGAAGTGAGCAGCATATCCTGTTGGTAAACATAGCAGGAGGCTGGCTTGACACAGGGTTCTTACAAACTTTACATTTGCAAAAAAACACAGTGTAAAGTATAGTAAGAGAAAGTATGCCTGCAATTAGGTACAAAGATGGTGGGTTTCTCAGCCTAAAAAAAAAAATGTACAAAGTATCATTTATACTATATTGTTTCCAGCTTAGATTACTTCTCAGAGCAGTTATTTTGGTGGTTGTTAGGATACTTCTTGGTTTAGTTTGTTATTGTTAGGTGCTGTCAGTCAAGTTTGACACTTGGCGATCCTGTGAACAACAGATCTGAACCCTACACTGTACTGTGCCATCCTTATTTCTGACATAGGAGCCTATTGCTGCAGTCCTTGTGTCAGTCTGTCTCGTTGAGGCTCTTCCTCTCTTTCCCTAACCTTCATCTCTCCAAGCAGGGAGTAAACTCTAACCTAAGGCCAAGTTATCTCCTATTTCTGTCACTGAGTTGCTTGGGCAGTCATTAGTGTGCTGTCTATGACTGCATCTGCCACTTGAGGGCAGAGTTGAGTAGTTGTGTGAGAGACTATAGTCTGTCTGCAAAGTGGAGAATGTTTCCTACCTGGTCCTTTGCAGACAAAATTTCCTAAGCTTTGATTTAGTCTGCCTTTCGCTGTAGGAAGCCGTAAGATTGGCAGAAATGGGTGTGACCTCTCATGGGCCAGAGACCACTCACTAATTCTCTCACTTCCTCTGAGTTCTCAGGCTATAATCACACAGGGAGACTGCCCATCTTTGTCCTGGAGAGCTGCTGGGGGATTTGAACCTCCAGAGGTGCAGGTTCTGAGCATTCAGTATAGCTCACTATATGACTCATGCCACCAAGACTCCATGTTCTAAATTAAAAATGCAGTGCTGGGTTTCTGGTTCCCTAAAGCCCAGGGCAAATTCTGTTGTCACAATTTTCCCTTTTTATATAGGGCAGTGTCTGCCTCCCATGTAATTAACTGCCTCTGAGAATTTGCTGGAGTGTCAGTTATGGGTCGGTTCTGGCTCAACAGCAAACAATAACAACATGTTGACTGGCTTTTCCTAGTATAGTATCCATGTTTTCTTCTTTTATTACTCTTGTTCTTCTTTTTAAAAATATTAAGTCATTTGAATCATTAATTCATTAAGAACTTACTTTCATATGTGAGAGTTAGGAATCTAGTTTGTTTTTATTTTTAAAAATGTTTATATTTACAAAAAAATTCGTAATATGTATGTTTCACACTGCCCTTCATTTATATTGTGTTTCGTACAGTTATTGCCATTCGTTGTGTTTTGTAAGGAATCTAGCTTTACGGTTTGAGTTTTTTTTTTATGCCACCCAAACCCAACCCACTGCTTTGAAGTTATTTCCACCTACAGTGACCCTTCATCAGATTTCCAGGGAAAAGGAGTGAATAGTGATGGAGACGGCCTGTCTCTCAAGGAGCTGCAGGTGTGCTTGAACTGCCACCCTTTAAGTTAGCAGTCCAACACATAATGCACCAAACCTCAGGCTGTCTTCTCTATAGATGTTATTGTTGTTAGGGGCCACTGATTTGAACACCACCATGGGGACCCTATGAAGAAAACATCTGAATCTTGTCCTATGCTGTGCCATCCTCACAATCTCGGATGTGCTGGCACCCAATATTACGGTCACTCTGTCAGCCCATCTTGTTGAGGGTCTTCCTCTGACCAGGATTTGTAATTTTGTGAATGAACTTTCTTGAAAACCACACATGACCATTTTCCATTTAATTAAAATGACTCCATTTCCATATTAAAGTCACAAGACTCCTTGAGGTCTTTTCATATGCTGAGTGTTGTCTTTATAGTTGTACTGATTTATTTGAATACCGTTTTGAATACGTCCTTTCTTTTGTTGTCGATTGCCTTCAAGTCGAGCACGACTCATAGTGACCCCACGAACAAAGGCCTGAAGCACCTCTACAGCTTCCTTTCCAGGAACTTTTATTAATACTTGCTAAGGAGGCCTAGGAGCCCAAGAGGCACTAGTGGATTGAGTTAGGGGCTGCTAACTGAAAGGCAGACTCTGTGGGAGAGAGAAGGAAGCACCCCTCTGCCTCTGTGACAACAGGCTGGGAAACCCTGCGGGGTAGCTGTGCTCCGTCCTGGAGGGTTGACTTGGGTCACAGCCAACTAGGTGACAGTGGGTTTGGTCAGCAGTTTGCTTTTTTGGTTAAGAAACAACATCCCTCATTCTTTATGATTTACTTGCCTTTCTTTGACCCTTTGCTCTTCCTTATGATCGCTAAGATAATTGTGCCCATTTATCTTCTTAAACCTCATCAAGATTCTAATTGAACTCATATAAACATATGCATTGATTTTGCGGGTGGCTTGTGCTCATGGAATGCCTTCCCGTCTAAGATGTGGCTTGCCTTCCATTATGTTGAAGGCTTGATTTATGTCCCTCAGTTGGGTCTTTTAGGTTTTTCTCCCCCAAGTTAGGCATTGTCTTTCTGACTGAATTTATGCTTCAGCAATTTCCTCCCTCAGGTGTAATGGATTTTTGCTAATGGTCCAGCTCTCTCCTGTCTGTGTAACCACTTAAGTGTGTTTTTGAGATGGCTTCCAGTGTTAAGGTTATTCTTTCAGACTTTAGAAGAAAGCCTGTAGTCTTGACCTTGTTGATATCCTGCTACCTGAGGAAGAATGCATTTCCACTTACTCAGTTAACGTCAGTTGCCCTCTCTGCTGGGTCTGAAAGATAAAATTGGACCATCGTACAAATTTTCAAAACATTGTCACTCTTTTAAAAATATTTACATATTTTAGAAATAGGAACTATTTAGATAGCTGATCCGAATGCACCGGGTGTGCTGTGCCTTGGCCCTGCCTGGATCTCATGTAGGGCTATTGCTCCCCCTCAGAAGCATCAAAAGGGCCTTGAGACTTGTAGCAAAGCTTGTTTTATAAGTAGCTGTTGATTGCAGTCAGAGGACTCTTCCCAGTGGGCTGCCTTGCTCGTGTGACCCACGTGAGAATCAGAAAAGGTGGTTGTTAGAGTGGAAGGAAGGGTCAGGACTCCATCGAGCTCGCCAGCCGTCAGCTGTCAGGGGTTGGAGGGTTTCTGCCATCGGCAGCACACCTGCATGGACCCCCATGGGCATGAAATGCATTTATGTGGGTCAAGTGTTCAAAATGAAAAGGACCAGTGCACTCTGTACCTGCTCAGTGTATGCTGTTAGCGCAATTCTTCCTTAGTAGCATCTGTAAATCCTGTTCACGATGCGTGGGCGCCATGCTAATATGTAGTGTGTTTAGGTTTCGACCTGTGCCCTACTGAAGTGTGCCATTTCATAGTAGTTTTGGAACATAGGTATCCATGACAGTACTGTACTTAACATTTTTCCCCTTGCCCCTCCTTCCTTGCAGCGTGGACCTTTGTAAGGAGATGGTTGATGGATTACGAATAACCTTTGATTACACACTCCCACTGGTCTTGCTCTATCCATATGAGCAAGCGCAGTATAAGAAGGTGACGTCATCCAAGTTTTTCCTTCCTATTAAGGAAAGTGCCACAAGCACCAGCAGGTAAGTTACTCTGAACATTGCACATCAAACTTCAGCAGTCAAGTGCTGAGCTGTGTCTTGAAGACGTCAGCCTGCTGCTAGGGAGCCAGCATGTCCGGAACATGCTGAAAAGTTCTGGGGCTGGGGACTGCTGCTTCCTGGTCAGCGAAGGTATCCTTCATGGAGGACTCGAAGTGCTTGCTACAGAAGATAAAAGACTGAAGCCTTCAATATGGGTTATATTTCAGCATCAGGAAAAATGAACATCCTCACCATTGGGCCAATAGGCAGCATCGTGATAGATGGAGAAAAGATGGACGTTGTCAGTGATTTCATCTTACTTGGTTCCACAATTAGTAACCTTGATTCTAACAGTCAGGAAATCAAGAGTATCACACTGGGAAAACCTGCTGTCAGGGACCTCTCCAAAGTGCTGAAGGGCTGTATTTGTTTGAAGACTAAGGCTCACCTGATCCAAACCACGGTTGTTTGAATCACTTGCTGTTATCCACCCGAGAGTTGGACGGTGAATAAAGATGAAAGAATAGATGCCTCTGAATTGTAGTGCTAGAGAAGGGCACTAAATAGCCCATGAATTGCCAAAAGAGTGAACAGATATGTCTTGGAGAGAGTGCAGCCTGCGTGCTCTTTGGAAGCAAGGATGGTGCAGCTTCATCTCACTTACTCTGAGTATGTTGTGAGGAGGGGCCAGTCCTTGGAGAAGGACATCATGCTGGGAAAGGTGGAGGGGCAGTGTAGGAGAGGAAGACCCTCGATGAGGTAGGTGATACGGTGACGGACAATGGGGTTGACTCTGTCAGAGACGGTGAGGATGGCACGGGAAAGGGCCAGATTCAGGTCTGCTCTTCATAAAGTTGCTAAGAGTCGCAGGCACCTCGATGGTCCATAACATGCTCATACTGTTTGCCCAGATCTATCTTTCTCTCTCTTTTTCTGTCTCTATCTCTCTGTCTCTTTCAACATGTTGTTGCACACTTTTAAATTGAGACTGTGCTTAGAAACCCTTAGAAACACATTTATAGCCGTCATTTGCAGCAATGTGTTAAACCTTCTTTTGGTGATTTAAGTGAAATTGTACAGAGCAGATCAGTTTTCTATTTAAAATCCTAACACATTTTGTTTCATGGCTTTGCTTGTATTCTCTACAGTGTGACAGTCCACTTCCCACTTCCTTCTTGTGTTTTCATTCTTCCTTCATTCCTGCCCCCTTCCTGCCTTCTGAACTGTCTCTCTGGCCCAGTGCTGCCATTATGATTCCTTCCGCATGTTAATGATCACCTTACAGGCTTGCCAGTTGTTTGGCTGGAATTGATTGTCAGGGGTGAGTGTGCAGGTCCCCAGGGAAATGACTCAGGCCATGGTCCTTAGGGCTCCTTTAAGCTCTGTCAGAGGAACAAGCCTAATCTGTTCAATTGTGGGTTTTGTTTCACACTTTTCTCTCACTCTGTCAGTGATCTCTGGTTGTGATCCTCTTCAGAGTGGTCAGCACTTGTCTCCAGGCACCGTCTCGGCTTTCCTTTTCTTCTTTCTTTGCTTTAGGCAGGGAGAGACTCATGTTTGTACCTTACAGGCATCCTATGCTTTCCCCCTGGGCTGGTTCCAGCATAGTGAGTCAGATAACTGCTGCTGTCTCCATCTTTCAGAAGGGATGGGATGCAGAAAGGTGGGAAGTTTAGGCTGGATTTAGCTCCCTCACTCATCAATGGTGTGGCTCGGGGGAGGTCCTTCTAAATTGCTTGCTTCCGCATGTACGCAATGCAATAATGCGTGTCTGCCTCAAGTGGCAAAAGTTATGAAATGAGCCTTTTCATAAATGGCTGGTTACAGTTGGCCTTCAGTTAAGGTTACTTCCCTTTACCCCGCCCTCTGTCACATCCCTCTTCCCTTAAGCAAGAATGTTTAGAACTACTAGTCTTGAAAAACCAAAATCCCGAGTGTCAGTCTTATGCAAACTACTGCTCGGTCTGCCTCCTTCCTGTCTTTCTGTAAATACAGTGTGTGCAGCTTCATTCTGGCTTGACTCCTTAACCCACGTTGTCTCTGCAGAGGCACAAGTGCCCTCCTCCTTGCTGTGCACAGACATCCTCGCTCTGGTCTCCTTGCCTTTAGAGCTCCAGCTCCCTAGCTCTCTCTGCCCTGCCACCATCCCTTCCACCTGCCACGACTGCCTTCTCATGCTCCTTCTGCCTCACACTTGGGTTCCAGCCCTGGTCCCGGGCTTGTGAGGATGATGTCCACACATCCTGCCCCAAACCTTGAGAGCCAGACTGTCCAGGGTGGGTGCTGTGTTTCCACAGTTCTTGTGCCACTTGGAGTTGCTGATTCATGGTCTTTAATACCAGCATACCTCTCTGAGAAAATGAAGGTATCCAATACAGCTACTCTTTTGGAGAAAATATTTGTTTGACTTGTACTCGAAAGGAGGCAGAATCATTCTTGGAGTTAGGAGTTTATTGATGTCTCTGTCTTAGGAGAGCCAGATGAGACCACTTCTGTGTTCTGGAAGAATTCTGTGGGGTGTGATCATGTGTGAACACTCTCCCCTCTTCTCCACAGGAACCAGGAGGAGCTCTCGCCCAGCCCGCCCTTGCTGAACCCGTCCACTCCTCAGTCCACCGAAAGCCAGCCTACCACCGGTGAGGTGTCTACGCCCAAGAGGCGCAAAGCCGAGCCAGAAGCCTTGCAGTCTCTGAGGCGCTCCACACGCCACAGCTCCAACTGTGACAGGCTGTCTGAGAGTAGTGCGTCCCCTCAGCCCAAGCGCCGGGCCCAGGACACGTCTGCCAGCATGCCCAAGCTCTTCCTGCACCTGGAAAAGAGTAGGTCCACTCCTCAGGGCGGGGAGAGCCTGGCAGGAAGGGCCAACATTCCTTTTGTGTCAGGTGCCCAGACAAATGCATGTTGTACGTGTACAATATGGTGATTCTAATGACATGTTGGAAGTGCTGTCATGTTCCCACTTTCCAGAGGAGAAAACTGAGGCAAAGCAAGATGAAGGGACTAGCAAGAGTGCACAGTGAAGTGGTAGGTCCAGGACTGGACCCTATTCTGAGCTTTTGATTTTTACCACTGAACTCCATCCCTTGTTTTGAGCAAATTTAATTACTCTGGTGGTGGTGTGGTATGTGCTGTCAAATTGGAACCGACTCATGGCTGACCGACCCAACCCTCAAGCGGGTTTTCAGAGGCAGTAAATCTCTTGGGAGGAGATTGTCCATCCTCCTAAGGAACAAGCTAGTGGACTCAAACCGCATGCCTTTGGAACTGCAATACAGTTTGTTACCACGCAGCTACCAGAGCTCCCTCAGGTAATTCAGAATGAGCCATTCTCCTGGGTTCTTTTGTGTTTCATGTCTCTTGGTTTTCTTTCCATTCTAAATGTGAATTTTGAAGGTCCTATTCTGAAATAAAGCAAGAGTGATTAGATTTGTATTGCCTTAAAGAACTTTGGTGGCAGAGTCAGCAGATTTCTATCGCCTTGAGGAACTCTGGTGGCACAGTGCATTAAGTGCTGGGCTGCTACCTGAAAGGCAGGCAGTCTGGACCCACCAACCACTTCTGGGGAGAAAGATGATGTAGTCTGCTCCTGTAAAACAGAACAATTGCAGAATGTGGTGGGGCACATCCAAGAGTCAGGGTCAGCTTAAAGGGGGGGGGGTTCTTAATGTGTACCAGCCCTAACCAGAACACCAGCCCCGACCACAACACCAGCCCCAACCAGAACACCATTTGATCTGCTTGCCTTCACTTGAAGCTGAAATTTAAGTAGAATAGATTATACAGACACTTCCTTTTTTTCCCCTAAAATACACTTAAAATTAGTTTGCTACAGTATCAAGCTTAAAACCACTGATAGTTATTTAGAAGTGTTTTTAAAAGCTTAGTGGAAGGAGCTCTGGTGGTCTAGTGAGTAAGAAGTTGCATTCCTAACCCATAAATGACACTTCTCTGGCAGTTAAGAGTCCATTAGCCACCCTGAAGGAAAAAGATAGGGAATCTTTATCTCCTGCAATTTACAGCCTCTGGAAAAGCAGGATTATCGGAGCAGGTTCTGACTAGGCAGCAAGGAATGAATGGACTGTTTCTCGACTTCCAGAGAGTGTTATTGTGGCTTTAGGATTAAGTTGGATACATTATCTCGTCTCTCCAGAAGCTTTTATAAGCTATGAGGAAAGAAAACTGTCAGAGTGCTTAGAGGTCAGTTTAGCATACTGACTGATGGGCTGGAGTGGAGGTTGACCAGCGTTCTGGAAAGGATCCCCTCCTTAAATATTGAATGGATTGTGACTCAAGAGTTACCTGTAGGACAGAGTAAAAACACCCCCGTGGTTTCTGAGGTGGTCAGTCTTTATAGAAGGATATACCACATCCTTCTGTAGAGCAGATGATGAGTTTGAACCATCAAGCTTTTGGTTATAGTACTTAAGCACTGTGCCAGCAGGGCCCCTGTTGTCAAGGTCCAGGTAGCACATGTTTTTGAGCTCGCAGGGCACCCGATCTCCGGAGCAGCCCCTCAGCTCTGCCCCTGTTGTTGTTCACAGGCAGCTGCTGACCGTGCAGAGGGTGGTGACTGTGCTTGTGTTCCAGCCAAGCTGCCTTTACAGAAACCAGGCCGCGGACTCGCTGTGGCCCACCCTCCCTCGTTCGCCAAGCCTGGGCTGGGGCAGAATGCATGACTTTGGGACTGAGTGATGGTTAGCAGCTAAGGCAATTCCAGCAAGCAGAGTTTGCAAGATGACTTAGATGAGAAGGGTCTAGGCTTGGGAATGCAGAGTAGACTCAGGAAGGGCAGGGCAGCTTGGAGAGGCTGATCATGTACCACTAAGCATGTTTCATGTGCACACACGCAGGAGATGGTTGTTGTGCTAGAGGAACAGTGGGGGGAAGGTGATGTTTCCAGAAGATGAACCCACTCACTGGCTTGAAGGAGTGTTTGGGCTTGGTCTTTACTCATTTCCAGATCCTCCCACTCTGTCATTTGCACCTCCTCAGCAGCACGTGGGAGCGTCTGCAGTTGTTTTGACATACAGATGCTGTGGGGCAATGTGAGGTCCCCACCATTGGCTAGACCAGAGCTTGGATGTGACAGTGATGAGCTGTCATCAGGGCCTGTATTGGAGTGTCGCTTCAGTGCCGAGGGCGCTTTACATGCCATGAGGCCTCGTGAGGCACACACAGCAGTTCTGTGTGGTAGAGGAGGGGTCCCTGATTTCTCTTGTGCTTGAGTACCTTGCCCAAGGTGTCCCATGTGAGCAGGGTTGAGGCCTCGGGCAGTCTGCCTGCAGAGTCCATCTCATGCTGCTTTCAGAGCCTTAATATCCTTGATGCAAAGTTAGACTTGAGTCTCCTAAGGGGAGTGAGGACACTGGCTTTTCCTAAGACTTTCTTCAAAGCCCCTGTGGGTCAGCTCTGCTGCCTTGCCTGCACAAGTAGTGAGCTGGGTTGAGGCCAGAAAGGGTGAATGGGCTGGTGGGCTGGGCAAGCAGGGTTCTAAACTGGGGGAGTCAGGGCTTGCAGGATTCTCATTGTGAGGGCCAAAGGAAGTGTCAGAGACGTTCCAGGTGGGAACCTGTCCCCTGGCCTAGAGAGAGGAACACTGTTGTGACTTTGTTTGAAGGGTGGCTTCTATAAATACTGAGTCTGCTGTTGATAAGTGTCTCCATGCCTCGTAGACATTTCTTGGAATGTGAAACCCCTGATGTCGGGATGTGGGGTCTGGCTAACAATCTTCCAGGGCTAATTCATTCCTTTAAAGCTCCTCATGGTTGTAAGTTACCAAAGTAATTAGTGTTAATTTTAAGGAGAGAAATTTTATACATTCCTGAGCCTTAAAATCCATTTATGCTAAAACAATAAATCACTGAGAAGCTATTATTCGCTCTCAACACATACATTAACTACGCTTTTCCTCAAGTTAATAAAAATAGGGCTCTTCCACCTACACAGTAAGTTCCGTATTTGTGTAGAAACATGGTAAATCCTTTCCCTGAAGTAGTCTAAAACTAATGAAATGTAGCTGTTTTGCCCATACATCTTTAAACTGTTTAAACTTGAGATTCTCTTTACATTTACAATTTTGTTCACATATAAAGTGTGGTTTGTAGAATGCCACCTTTTAATGCCAAAAGCAAAAATCTCTGCAGGGTTGATGCTAGCTTACTGATGCTGTCACTCAGCTGCTGTCCACTTGGGAAGGGATGGGCTCTGGAGTGGGTAGTGGGACTCTGAACTGCTAACTCCATGGACCCTGCTAGAAGCCCCTAAGGTCCAGTTTGACTGGTCACTTAGAGGGAGCTTGCTTTAAGGGACTGGTCCTTAAAGATTGCAACTTGGGAAAACTTAGGGGGCAGTCAGTTCTCCTCTGCCCTCTGGGGTCACTATAGGCCAGAACTGACTTGATGGCAGTTAGGTTTGAGTTTTCAGGTTTGGCTTATCTCACATGGCTTGGAGACTAAGTGAAAAAATTTCAAATTCATAGGCCCATCCATGAAGAAAGCAAAAGATCATTACCGACAGAAGAGGCAGAAAAGATAAAAATGGATGTCAGAAGAGATTCTGCATTTAAGAAGCCAAATCAAAGAGAAGTGATGCTGAAGTCAGAGAGATAAACAGAAGATTTCAAAGGGTAGCTTGAGAAGACAAGGCAAAATATAGCAGAAAGTGCAAAAATCTGGAATTTGCTCAGGATTTCTATAGTCGAAAGAACTGGGGGGAAAAAATTCAAGCCATGAGCTGCAATACTGAGAGATACAAAGGGACACTGTATCAAAAAGAACTGGTTGACACTGAAATATTTCCAGAAGTAGCATATGAACAAGAGCTGATGTTAATGAAGGAAGCAATTCAAGCTGTACTGTAGGCACTGACAAATATGGCTCCAGGAATCAATGGAGTTAGGCATATTTGTTGGCGTTGGCTTATGCACACAGAATCACGTTTTCGGTTGCCTTTGCATATGTGTACATATGCCCTTATGTTCGAATATGCTTATGAACGCATTTGTTCATGTGCGCCTGTATGTATGGGTTGGCCTTGAGTTGGCTTATTCATTCGCAATGCCGTAAGTGCATTTTTATTGGCCTTTGGATAAGACCACATGTGCTCTCTTGTTTGTATAGGCATATGCGTTCATTTTTGCATGTGCATATGCAGTTCTGTATGTGTTCGACTGCACAATTGATATGTTTCAATTAATAGATGCAGCCCTGGACGTGCTCACCAGTCTGTGCCAGGACATTTGGAAGATAGCTGCTTGGCCAATGTACTGAAGAGATCCATATTCCCATTCCTAAGAAAGGGGGATCCAACAGATTGTGGAAATTATGAAACAATATCATTAATATTGTATGCAAGCAAAATGCTGCTAAACATCATCCAAAAACAGCTAGAATAGTATATTGAAAGAACTGCCAGAAGTTCTACCTGCGTTTAGAAGAGACCACGGCACCAGGGATATCACTGTTCATGTTAGATGAATCCTGGATGAAAGCAGAGAATACCAGAAGAATGTCTATATGTGCCTTATTGATTTTGCAAAGGCATTTGACTGTGTGAAATAGAACAAATTATGGCTCACATTGAGAAGAATGGGAATCCCAGAACACTTAATTAGGCTTATACAAAACCTGTATCTAGACCAAGAAGCTGTTGCCCAAACAGAGTTTGGGGACACTGTATGGTTTAAAATTAGGAAAGTTCTATGTCCTGGTAGTATCTTCAAGCTGTATGCTGAACAAATCATTTGAGAAACTAAGCTGTATGAAGAAAAATGTGGCATCAGGATAACCTTCATCATGCAGATGACACAACCTTGCTAGCTGAAAGTGAAGAGGACTTGAAACATTTGCTGCAGAAGATAAAGACTACAGTCTTCAATACGGATTACATTTCAACAGCAAGAAAACAAAAATCTTCACCACTGGACAGATTGGCAATATCATGATAGATGGAGAAAAGATTGAAACTGTCTATGACTTAATCCTCCTTGTATCCTTGATACCAGAAGTCAGGAAATCAGGAGGTACTGGGCAATTTTGTTGTCAGGGTCCTCTCCAAAGTACTGAGGAGCAAAGATGCTAGTTTGAGGACTAAGGTGTGCCTGATTCAGGCAGTAGTCTTTTCAGTCACTTGCTATGCATCTGAGAGCCAGACAATGAATAAGGATGACAGAGGAATAATTGATGCCTTTGAATAGTGATGTCGGAGAAGAGTATTGAATGTTCCATGGACTGGCCAAAGAACAGATTGTTGTTGTTGTTGTTATGTGCCGTCAAGTTGCTTGTGAAAAGTACATCCAGAATATTCCTTGGAAAGGATGGTGAAGTTTCTTGTCATATACTTTTGAGCATGTTGCTAGGAGAAGCTGTTCCTTGGAGAGTGACAGCATGCTTGGGAAGGTGGAGGAGAAGACCCTCAATGAGATTGGATTGACACAGGACTGCAGCAGTGGGCTCAAGTGTACCCAAGATGATGAGGATGCAATGGGAAATGAACAGGGTGTTGTTCTTAGGGTAACTATGACTTGTACTCGACTCAGCAGCACCTAACAACAAGAGGTTCATCTTACTAAGTACGGACGATGCCACATCCTAAGAAGAATACTCCCCAGGCGCAATTCTTGGGCCTGAGCAAGTATGTCTAAACTGGGACAGAAGTCCATCCTGCTGCTACTTTGCCTTTCCGACCTGGCTAACCTTTTCTGGACCCCTCCTGACAGTGGCATTGACAATGAATTGCCAGAAAGGTGCAGTCTTTGGGTTACCAATTCAACTCCCTATAGACTAGGCCATAAGATTCGGGGTTCCCCTCCCAGTCTTACCAGATCCACAGAAAATGCACTCATTTAAAGTGTACAATTCAGTGGTTTACATTATCGTCAGTGAATTGTTATCACCAGCATCATAATCCCAGACCATTTTCATTACTTCCTCTCCGAAAGAAACCCTATGACCATTAGCTTCTCTTTCTTCCCTTCTCCTGGCCCTGTTGTTGTTGTGTACCGTTGAGTCAGAGCTGACCCATAGCTGACCCTCCAGTGGGTATACTGCATGGGAGGAGATTGCCCATCCTTCTCCTGCATAGTAGCTAGTGCATTCAAACCATGTGCCTTTGGAATTGCAGCACTAGCCACCAGCCCTCTTCTGGTCCTAGACAACTACAAATCTGCTTTCTGTTTGTAAGGGTTTCTCTCTTTTGAACATTGCCTATAAACAGAATCATAATTTGTGATCTTTTGCATCTGGCTACTTTCACACAGTATAATGTTTCAATATTTACCCACATCAAAGTCTTTATCAAGACTTCTCTTGTTTTTGCAAACAAAATTCCAGGTTCTGTCTTTAATAATGTTGTTACGTGCCATTGAGTCACCTGTGACTCACAGTGACCCTATCTACAAGTCTGAAGGCTGCCCTATCCTGAGTCAGTCTTACTGACTCCAGTACACCTAATTCTATTACCCAGTCTCTGTGTCAGTCCATCTCATCTAGGGTTTTCCTCTCCTGCGCTGTCCCTTTATCCTTCCGAGCATGATGTTCTTTTCCAAGGACCAGTCCCTCCTGGCCACGATCCCAAAGTATGTGAGCTGGAGCTTCAAAATCCTAGCCTCTTAAGGAGAAACTTAGTTTCACCATCTCCAAGACAGACCTGTTTGTTTTCTTGGCGGTCTATGGTATGTTCAAGATTCTTTTCCAGCAGCACAACTCAGACATCGATTCTTCTTCTGTCATCCTTAGTCATTATCCAACTCTCAGATGCATAGCAAGTAATTGAAAAGACCACGGCGTAGATCAGGCGCACCTTAGTCTCTAGCCTGACATTATTGCTTCTCAGTACTCTGGAGAGGTCCCTGATAGCAGATTTCCCCACTGCAATTCGCCTTTTTATTTCCTGACTGTTAGTTAACAAGAGTGTTGATTGTGGAGCCGAGCAAGCTGAAAATGTTAACACCCTCAGTCGCCTCTCCATCTGTCATGGTGCTGCCGGTTGGCCCAGTGGTGAGAATCTTTGTTTTCTTGATGTTGAGGTTCAATCCACATTGAAGACTATAGCTCTTGACCTGCAGCTAGTGCTTCAGGTCCTCCTTAGTTTCAGAAAGCAGGGTTGTGTCATCAGTTTAATGCAAGTTGTTGATGAGTCTTCCTCCAATCCTGATGCCACATTCCTCCTCATCAAGCCCAGCCTCCCGAATGATCTGTTTTGCATATAGATGGAAAAGGAAAACCTTATTGTTAGAAATGAATTTCTGGGAAACTATTATAGACGTTTGCTCTGCTGCTTATTATGGCCTTGCTGGCAGGTTTGAAATCAGTGGCTGTGTGATTGCTGGTGGATGAATGCATCCTTTTTGTTTGCAGAGACTCCTGTGCACAGTGGGTCATCATCTCCTATCCCTGTGACTCCCAGCAAGGAAGCGAGTGCTGCATTTGCTGGTTTTGAAGGGAGACGAAACAATGAAATAAATGAGGTAACTCATTCATGTATGATGGTCATACCCTCATTCCTGTTTTGTGGTGAGATTCTGTGGGAGGAAATCAAGATTTCTTGAAGCTTGATGTTGTTGGTGCTAGTAACAAAATTGTTAACATTATCATCTTTTACACTGTATTTTTAGTTCCTAAAATGTCAAAATCACTGGGATTCCTGCTAAGACTTACAATCATCTCTTACTTAACACAGTTACTGAAATGTCAGTATTTTCATTTTCTAGGAGAATGTCAACAAACTTTCTGCAAAGGGCTAGAGTAAATAATTTGGGCTTTAGGAGAACACTAGTGGTCCTTATTAAACCAAGACTCCCTTATTTTATACCAATAATAACATGTACTATGAGTTTTTTGGAGCTTGGATGATGCAGTTGTTAAAGAGATTGCTAACCAAAAAACACAGTGGCTCGATCCTAGCAGCCTCTGTGGGAGGAAACCATCTACTTCTGTAGGGATTTACAACCACTTCTGTAAGGATTTACAGCCTTGGAAACCCTACTCTGTCCTCCGGGATTGCTGTGAGTCTGAATCAGTTGATGGCAGTGACTTCAGGCTTTTTCGATTCTATGGTTTGTGGGGTTTTAAAAAAACAAATCCTACAACTCTCCTGCATATTTTCTATGCCATTATCAGATGGATTGACACAGTGACCAGGTTAATGGTGGCAGGTGTATCAGAGTCAGACCGGCTCAGGATAGAGCAGGGTTCAGAGCTGCTATACATAGGGTCGCTATAAGTCACAGGTAACTCGACAGCACCCAACAGATGCCCATGATATGTCTATGCTTGTTATTTGCCTGCTAGCAGTGTATGCAAAAATGTGGCCTTTAATTCTAAAACCAGCAACATACGTATACACATGAAAGAATGTGTTAGGTTCCTTATTTTCTAAAGCTGACTTGCCACATAATTGTCATGTGTTAGAATTTTTTTTTTTTTTTAAAAAAGCACTGGTCAAATATAAAGGCTACTTGTGACCCATGAACTCGATCTGGCCCACACATAAGCTTTGTAGTTGGCTGACCCCTAATATAGAGACTAGGAGGCCTAGTTGATGTGACAGTGATGGTCGAGGGGGGGGCTAGGAAAGAGCAGATAGGAAGGTATTGCTATAGGGGTGTTTGTGAATGCTTGGGCGCCATCTCATGGTTAAAGGCATAGCTGCAGGCTGTAGTGAAAATGATTGCTGGTGACTGGTATTTCAGAGGCTCTTGAGAGCCAACTCCTGAGGTCTTGACAAAGTGTTCCATTCTTAGTGTTTTCTAAACAGCTCAGCATCTGGGTCAGCCCTGATTAATTTTGCAGGTACCTACTCCACTTTATCAAGCCACTGTGTTTGGACATGGCTATTTCCTGTTAAGATCCACAAGGGACTCCCCTGCACTAGACACTTAAGAGTCTTTCCTGTCAAATGTGAATTTGGTACATGACAAAACTATTTTAGAAGTGTAGCCGGAATGCTTCTTAGAAATGAGATGTCATCGCTCATATTTTGGATGTGCTCTCTGGAAGGAGCAGTCCCGGAGAGGGACTTGGTAAAGTGGAGAGGCAGGGAAGGAGAGAAAGATTGGATCGATACTGCGGCTGCAGGCATGGGTGTGAGCACAGCAGCGACTAGAAGATGGTGCAGGATCTAGCAGCATGTCATGCTCTTGTACATCTGGTTGCTAGGAGTCAGACCAACTGTAGCGCACTTAGCGGTGTGACAACATGCATCATGCTGGAATACAGGACAGAGGGAGGGTTCCCCAGTTGCTAATGAAATTACTGAATCTCAAAACTCTGGCAGCTGAGTGAGAGCTGAGACTGTCTTGGTGGCCTTGTTTTTCCAGGTCTCACACACTTTCTGCTTTTGACAGGGTGCAGTCTTAACACCCTCAGATCACTTCTTTTACTGGAGAAAAAAAGCTGTTTCCCTTTTATGTTTCTACCTTTCCAAGATTCTGGCCTTTGCAGTGCCCCCCCCCCCATTATGAACACTTTGCCTGGATGATGATTCTTTTTCAGTATTTGTTTTTAGATTAAAGTTTACACAACAGAGCAGAGAGTCATTCAGCAGTGCGTTCATGGGCTGCTCTGCTAATAGTTTAGGTTGGTTTTTATGGTTGATTCTTCTAACAAGGTCGAATTTTTCCAAGGAAAAGGGGCTAAATGAACACAACATGAATATACAGGTTCGGAATTAAGAAAGTGAATATTCCTTTAGTTTTTTATTCGCTCTATCTTTTCTCCTCCCGATAAGCTCATGCTACTTCGATCAAGGAGCCTGGCTTTCTCCACTATATGCTTGTATTATAATTTCCAGCTCATTAGCAGTGTCTCTGTGTAAGCAGAGGAAGGTGGATTTTCCTATAACTGACTTAAAGGCAAAAAAAGTTTTAGAAAATGTCTGTAGTACCAAACTAATAAACGTGGAAATACAGAAACTACATGGAAAAGAAGTAGTAAATTTGGAACCAAAAACCACCCCCTTCACATTTTTAAGTCCAGTGTCTGGTAAGCGATTGTACACAAGTGTCGGCTGCATGTCTCTATTTCGTTGTTTGATCCCGTTTGATGTGTTATGTCATGCTGTCCTCTGTAGTTTATACACACAGAAAACCAGGAGTTGCTCTTCACTGCCACCAGTTTCCCTCCCATTTCCTGACTCACCTGTGAAGCCCTCCAAGGATGGGAGCGGATATGGGGCTGCACTAAGACCCTCATGTCTGTCCTCCAGCCTGAGACGATCAACCCAAACCAAAGGCATTGCCATGGAGTTGGGTCCATCCCCTGGTGACCCTGTAGGACAAAAGTGCCCCAGATGGCTAGGAAGCTGAAGGCTTCCGGAAGCAGACGGCCACACTTTTCTTCGGCAGAGCTGTTGGTGCATTTGCATCTTTCCATTGCAGCTAAGTGCTTTAAGCACTGTGCTGCTGGGGCCTCCTTGAGACGATTAAAGCGCCTGCATCTCTGTGGCTTCTGGAGTGTGAGTTGTGTAGGTAGGGTGTGTTAAGAACGGACTAACTCGAGCATTCTTCTCTTACTTTCCCCCAGGTGCTCTCCTGGAAACTTGTCCCAGACAGTTTCCCCCCAGGGGACCAGCCGCCTCCACCCTCCTACATTTACGGCTCCCAGCATTTGCTGCGCCTCTTTGGTAAGAAGCCCTGGCTCCTGCTTGCTGCCATGATGCGGCGTTCGGTTTTACTTTCAGTATTTCCACTAGCTTGCATACTTTTTAAGGATCTCTGGTGGCCTAGTGGGTAAGGATCTGTGCTGCCAACCCAAAGGCACATAGTTTGGATCCACCAGCTGCTCCGTAGGAGAAAGCTGGGCAGTCTCTCCTCATGTGATTTACTGCCTCTGAAAACCTGCTGGAGGGTCAGCTATGAGCCAGTTTCGATTTGATAGCACCCAACAGTCCAAACAACAGTGTACTTTTTGTGAGTTTTGGCTGCAATCTAGCTAATTATGGAACTTTTGGAGCTGGACCAGATCATCACAAGGTGACCTCTTCAGAGACTAGGCACCGAATGGTTTATATGTCATAGAGTTTGCTGCCTGTTTATTTGTAAGAATAGTCTCCAAACCCTTGGTGGCTCAATGCTCAGCTGCTAACCAGCATTGATTTGAACCTCCCAGGCCAGCTGCCCCCATGGAGGTAGGTGACCACCTTGGAAGCCCATGGGCAGTTCTGCTCTGGCCTACAGGGCTGCTGTGAGTCTCTAGAACTTTACTCCAGAACGAAGGATGCCCTCCTTTGATTTGCTGCACGCTTCTGTTTGATGATGTGTTAGTTTCACTTCCACTAGGGTATAAAAGAAACTGACGATTCCTTATTGTGCTACATGTTCTTTGAATCTGTAAAATAATACATTTTTTTTTAAATGCAGTTAAACTCCCTGAAATCCTTGGAAAGATGTCTTTTTCGGAGAAGAATTTAAAGGCTCTCCTAAAGCACTTTGATCTCTTTCTGAGGTAATTTCATTCCTTTGAATGTGGTTCACCACAATGGGCTAGAATTTGAACATCCTTTATCTAGTTTACTACTTCAGGCTGGCACTAGACCAGTCTTTATGAGTTGGCACTATGACCTGAGATTAGAACATCTTTTAGCTGGGCAAGTTAGGATACAGTGTAGTATTACCAGTTCTTCCTGTAAGTTTTAATATAACTTAGCCTACATAAGGCTTATGGCTTTCTCAAATGAGGTTTACTGAATGTATAATTTGTTCTTTTTCAGAGTTTATAAATAACAGGAAATTAGAAATCTTCACTGAGCCATGGCCTCCCCCCACCCCCCTGAAGTGTTTATAGAATCAAGACTGTTAACTAATCCAGTTTGAGCTCTGTTTATATTTGGGCTCCTGATAATAGTGAAAAGACTGCGATGGAATATTAGTGTAGAAGTTGGATATGAGCCATGAGAACAAATAGAATACAGGCATTCCTCAGAAATACTGTAGGTCTGTTCTAGATGACCAAAGTATCACAAAAAAGCAAGGCACACGAATGTCTTGGTTTCCCAGCACATATGAAAGCCATGCTTACCTGCTGCTGTGGGGTTTATATAATAAAGTGTGCAATAGTGCGATACCAGTGGCTGGGCTACTGTGAGAACTCTCAGAACGTGACAGAGCCAGTAAGTGAGCACATGCTGTGCTGTTGGGAAAATGGCGGCAGTAGACTTGTGGAGTGCCAGAAACATTCAATTTCTCGAAAACACTGTCTGTGAAGCACAATACGAAAAAGATGTATGCTGATTTACAAGTCAGGGTTATAGTCACTCTTCTTCCTAATACCAAACCCCCCCGAAGGCCAGCAGCATTCGCTGCGAGAGTCGGCAGTGACATTTCTGCTGACGCCCTGTGTCCTCTTGCAGGTTCTTGGCGGAGTACCATGACGACTTTTTCCCAGAGTCTGCGTATGTGGCCGCCTGTGAGGCGCACTACACCACCAAGAACCCTCGGGCCGTGTACTGAGGGCCCGAGCGCAGTGTCTGGAAGGACACTCCCTGCCAGGTGACAAAGGGGACAGCAGCAGCAGGGTTTCTTTGTTGGCAGAGGACAGCGGCCCCCACACAAGGTGCTGGAACAGAGCTGGGCCGTTTCTGTTAAGCCTGACGGACTCAGTGCCCTGCTCTGCCAGCGGTTCTTGGCACTGCCTTGGTGAGCTGCGGTGGCAGGCACACAGCAGCTGGCTCAGCTTCTCCGCTGGTGCAGGGAGAAAACAGCAATCACTCACTTGTTAGCAAGAAATGATTTGTAGTTGTGCATAGTACACAAAATCATTTTGTAAATACTAATTTTTATAAAGAGACTGAACGCCTCTGTCCCACCTGACAGGAGTTTACACGTGGACACTGCTGGCGCATCAGAGTAGCTTAGAGGAACGTGATTCTGAAGGCAGAGAGAAAATCTGCAGCGGGAATACGCTGGCCTATTATGGCTGCTTTTCTGTAAAACATATTTTTGGTGCTCTCAATAAAGCGTTTCCTGTCTTGTGGGATAGAAATATTGTACCCAGGAGAGTTTTCACTGTGCCCTGTCTTTAGTGTCTCTCAATTTACCTGTGTGCCTGGTTTTGTTTATCTCCTTTTGTTTCATCTGTGCGTCTTTTGGGTTAAGATCCTTTGTTGTTGTCCTTCTCTGACTTGGAGTGAGGGGGGACCCTCTGTACCCTACTGGTGGCACACTGTGGGCTGGGGCCAAGGCCAGATTACCCGCATCCCTCACTATCAGCTGACTGTCTCCAACGTGACCTTCGAATATTCATGCCCTCCTTCCTCTGCTATGCCCTTTCCCCACAGGAGGTGCCAGCATTTCAAATCCAAAGTGGCCACTCTTGTGAGCCTGCAGTGTGCTTTGAGTTGTTGAAAAAGTTTAGTCAGTGATTATTCATGGCCTGAAGGAAAAAAAGCAAAATGTTTTTGCCCTTTATAAGAATCTGCTTGTTAAATGTCTTCAGTGAAATGAATACAGACTGTCTCTTTGAACAGTTATACTGTCATATACGTTGAAGTTAAAATGAGTTCATTTTCTAATGGTACAGTTTTTCTCTTCCCCAAAGACATTTCTTAATCACAACTTCCCAGAAAAATCTGAATATGTATAGTAGCTTAGTTTGGTTTTAAATAATGACCTTTCTTTAAAATACGATTCTTTTAAGCTGTTAAATTTATGGAGTAATTGCTCAGATCATTTTTTATTTCAAAGTCTAGACAATCCTTATAGAAAAATCGGAATGTTTCTTCCTTGCTCAGGGCTCACACAGAGCTGTTTGGAAGGGATACAGATCCTCCCACTTCTCACTATGGCCCAGGAAAGTGACTGCCCTTCTGGTTAAGCACCCTGAGAGGAGCTTCAGAGTCTGTCGCTCCACTGTCATTAAATACCCACTCCCCACTCTTCCTCTCTGTCCCCTCTGAATAGCTTGTAAGGCAGAAGGAAGAATTTGGCAGGCTATGTAGGCACTATAGCTGGCCAGCTAGTTTGTGGTGATTTCCAGTAAAAACAAGGGCCTGTCTCAAGTTTGTTGTTCAGGGGTGGAGGCCGCCTTCATTTTCCCGAAGTATAACCTTTGCACATCATGGAAGTCTATTTGCTTCCTGTTGCTGCTTTCAGAAACCACCAAACTTGGCGGCTTACACCAGAATGCTTCTTAGAAGCAAGGCTAGTGACACTTGTCTTTGAGCATGTCAGGAAAGGCCAGTCCTTGAAGGAAGACATCGTGCTTGGTCAGGTAGAGGGCTAGTGAAAAAGAGGAAGGTCCCCCGGGAGCTAGATGGCCAGTGGACAGGGCAGTGGGCGTCAGCGCAGCTGAGGGTGCAGATGGTGAGGGTGGGTATTGTTTCCTTCTGCTACACAGAGAGTTGCTCAGAGTTGGAGCCAGCTCGGTGACGCCTAACAGCAACAATGGCTTGAAACAACAGTTGATTGTTTTCTAGTTCAGGAGGCCACAGAAATCCCACTGCACTGAGAATGAGAGATTAGTAGGGGGCAGAAATCAAGAGTGCCCCACCACTGGCCTGGGCTTCCTTCTCTCAAGAGGAAGAACTGAGGTCTCTGAGGGAAGGCGAAGCCAGGCGAGATGTGCTTCCCGTCCAAAGTGGAGGGAATGATGGCAGTGGGGCACTCTTGCTGACTGAGGTGCTGTGTCAGCCTCTCTGTTCTCTCTTCGAGATTTCCCGACTATCACTCATTTGTGCACCGGGAAGGGTGCACTCATTTGTGCTTTTGTGTGAAATGCTTTGTCACGCTCGGTTTCCTCCAGGAGGCTGGGGCAGGAGAGGGCAGCCCCAAGAGTAGGGGGAGCTGCCAAGGGATTCATGTGATCTTATACATAATCAGAAAGGACCCAGAAGCAGCCCAACCTACAAGATCATGTTTTACAGGATCCCATTTCTAGGAAATGGAAAAGAAAACAAACACCGAACCAAACCCACTGCTGCCAGGTCCATTCTGACTCCAAGCAATGCTCTCTAGAGTTCTGAGCCTGTAAATCTTGACGTGAGGAGACAGCCCTCTGTTGGCACTCCCATGGAGCGGCTGGTGGACTTGAACCACTGGCCTTTCAGTTAGCAGCCCTGCCACCAAGGCTCCTCTGAAATATCCAGGGTAGGCAGATCTATAGAGAAAGTAGATGACTGGTTGTCAGGGTAAGAGAGAGGACCAGAGGATGACTGCTGAAGTCTTCATTTTTTCAATTGTACATTTTAATGGATGAATTTTATAGTATGTGAATTCTATTGCAAAAAGGGGGAGTAGGAAGAGTATGGATAGAGGAAATTATGTGAGTCTTAACCCCATGCAAAATAAACATGGGAGAAAACTCCATCATCAAGACCTATCTACCTCTTAGTTCTCTGAGTTCGTGCTTCACCTCCAGGTCAGAAAAGTCAGCGTGGTGCCTTTATGTCATTTCCTTGGGAAGCACATATGGAGTTGATGGGTCTTCAAGCTCCGCTCCGCAGGTTTAAGGCAGGCAGGTTTAAGGAGTGAGTGTATACCAGGATTGTGATTAAAAGAAAAACCTACTAAGCAGACAGGCTGGTGATTTGTTTTGAGAATGGTTTGTTGAGAAGAATAGATCAGAACCAGGTAATCTTTCCAAGTCTTCATGTTTGCGGATTTCTTAACATCAGTCTTCATCCTTCCAGATAGGAGTGAGAGTCACGGGTTGTAAAGTGCTCGACCAGGTCTTTCTATTGATTTGTACCCTTTTCACTTAGATTTACAACTTTCGGTGGAATGATTTCATAAGTCATTTTGGAGATGGACTTCAGCGCCAGGTGAATTACACCAGCTGGCAGATTGTATTTACTGCCCAATCTTCACTTTATAAAGGTGACTTGTGAGACAATTTGAGGTCGTCAGCCTCCATTAGGCGTCCATTTTTGTCCTGAAAAGAATTTGGGGTGGGATGATTGGTGAGCTGTATATAAAGAAATCTATTAATATCTGAGGTTGATGGGCTGTTTAGATGTGCTTGAGTAATCCATAAAACAATGTCTGAAAATGGTCAAACACTACGGGAGGGAAGACTTGCTAAAGATTTTCTTTTGTTAAATGCTATTTCAACTAAGATATTCTGTAGTGCAGAAAGCTAAGCCAGTTAGAGTAGCGAAAGAGTTAATTTGGTGGTACACAAGAGGCTATGGTGTGGGAGACTGGAAAATGTCTCTCTGTCTTGACTCCAGTCCTCCCCACCATTTCCCTGGCCCTTGAAATGGGAGACTGCACTTCCTCTCACTGCGAGGTGCGTCTAATCAAAGTCCCTGGGTGGAACAGTTCACAAAGACACTGACCACTTCCTGCGTTGGTGAGTAGTGACTGGGATCTTAGGCGTTTTTAAGTGGTCATGTGAAGTGCAGTTATTGGTCTCTGCCGCCTCTGGAGCAAAAAAGAGGGAAGAAGATCAAAGAGACGTGGGAAACAACTGGGCCAAAGAACCAGTGGACCATGAACCTCAGCCTTCACGCCCTTTAGCTGAACTAGGTGGTGACCACTGCTCACCATCTGGAAGGGAACACAACAGAGCCAGAGAAAAATGTGTAGCCAAAGTAAAATGATTACGAAAAGACTAAGGCTACTGGTGTTAGACTGACTGAACCCCCTGGGGCTGTGGTCTCTTGTCATTTGTGGAGCCAGGAACCTAAGTAACCCTGTGGCTCACCTACTAACCAAACTAGACAGGCCCATAAGGTGATCAGTAACACCATGGAAGAACAGTCTCTATTCGAGATCAGAAGGGCAGCATTTGTCCAGAGAGAAAAGTCGAGAAGGCAGGAAGGGATAGGCAAGAATGAATGGAAATGGGAAGCACAGGGTGGGAGTGGGAAGAGTACAGTTACATTGGAGGGACTGCAATGGCACGAAATAAAATATACATGGATTGTTGAGTGGAATACAGATTCCTTCTGTTAACTTTAATTTACAATAAAATAACTTAAAAAAATGTGTAGTTGTCTTTCGCCTCCACTGCTCCAGTAGTCCCTTTTCACATCCCCAGTTTCTTTCCATAGAAAGCTTCTCCCCCATGAAAAGAAAACCCAATAATATATACTTCGATTAATTGTTACTTTGTAATAAGAAGATTACAGACATAAAACTGTCAGGAGTAGAGATGCAAAAGGAAAAAAAAGAGTTTTTCTTTCCTCTTGAATTTGGTCTTTGTGACTTGCTTTTATCAAAAGAAGGTCGTGGAAATGACTCCCTTATCTTCTTGCCTTTAAAACCTTGACTCCATGTGGATTAGCCCTGAGTTAAACCATTGGATGGGAAGAAACATGAGACGCAGAGGCTCTTACCACTCCAGCCTCAAGAGGCATGTGAGTGAAGCCATGTTAGACCATCCAAAACTCAGGAATTCAGAAGACCTCAGCCACTCAAACTCCACCTCCTTTTCCTTCTCCTCAGGTCTTGTACATAAGTAGAAAGGAACAAATTACATTTTAAACATAACTTGGAAACTACTGTTGTTTTGAAATTGTTTCCAGTCAGTGCTTCTGGGTTAGTTGGTCTTTTGGTCACATTTCCCCTTCATCATTACCTGGATCCCTTTCCCCTGGCCTCCCACAGCCAGCCAGTACCCCACATCAGAGGTAGTGGGGCCTTGGATCGTGCACATGGCACGGCTTGCTCTTTTATTCATATATCAGTATACATAATCAGTATTTATGCATATTTATTATGCCTTCTTGTTTGCTTCATAAGATAGACATAAATGCTTACTTGTGTACTTAACACTGTACATATGTATCCATTTAATCATCTCAGCTGTGGTTAGTCTTATGGACAGAGTACCCTTTGTTCAATGAGTGTACCACTGGTGAATGTTCAAGTTACTTCCCAGCCTTCCTCCTAGTGCTCCTGGTGTTCAAATGGCAATCTCTCTTGAGGTCACACCCTCAGAATTGCTAGATGGTTGAACACATACTTTTAAAAAATTTCTAGAGTCTAAAGTTACTCCATTGCGGACCTAGCTTTACAAGCATTCCTGTGCATTAAGTTTCCAGGTGGTGATATTATGGGATAGATTTAAAACATGAAGATAAAAGAAAAAACCGGATGGATGCATGAGATCCTGAAACATCTCCATGTGTGATCATCCAACTTTCCTAAATCCAGTGTTATGCAGACGCACAGTTATTTGGTAGAGAAATGAAAAATTGTGTTTCTAAAGTCAATGTTTCTGTGGTAAAAAGAATGGTGGAAGGTGAAGGTTGCGTACTTGGTTCGCTGATTGGTTTCCAGGGCGACTCTGAATGATGTTGTGGAAAGGAGTTGATTGATCAGCCGAGGATCCAAAGAATGTTTCAAATAAAGGGGTGAATAGTGTAAACGTGTCTCAGTAGAGAATTCCTAAGGGGGCTCAGATTTGTTACTCAGTAAGGCAAACCAGCCCTTTTGTTTTGGCTTCCTCAATTCAAAGGTCAGGTTTAAAAGCCTGCTATTTTCCTATGCCAAGATCTCCTAAAAAAAAAAAATACTCCCTTTGTAAACCTGAGAAAAATTGTTCTTGTTGCTTAAGCAATAAATAGCTAAGTGCTCTTAGATTTTACACATCCTCTGTTGAAAGTGAATTAGCTCACACGGAGCCTGTTCTCATAATAAATGCTTTCCTCTACAAACTGTGCAAACCTTTTGTCCTTTGGGTTCGGTCCAGACCAGCTGATTATAATAGGATGACGTCAACATCACCCTATTGCTTTCAATTTGTAACCATATCTCGGAGCTGCCTGGGGTTCTTCAATTTATGTCAAGTTACTCTAGAGGGCTTTTTAGAATGTAGCTATTCTTCATTTGGGGTTCTTCTAAGTGACCAAAAGAATTGCTCATGGTAGAAGGAAAGCTATATTTTGTCTAGAATCATGAAGAGAAATGCAACTATTGGAAAAACTATATCCTTAGCTCCAAAACATCCAAGTTAGATCACAAAATCAGGATACAAATAAGTAATATATCAAGGAAATAAAATTCTGATTGCTTTCAGAAAGCTTTAAAGATGGATTATCTGATGTTGGTATGTCCTTTAAAAATTGTTTAATCACAAAACAGCTACGAGATATCATCTCACCTCAGTAAGAATAACAAACTTTAACAGAACAGCAAAAAACAAAGGCTGGTGAGGTTGTGGAGAAACTGGAACCCTTATTCACTGTTGGCGGGAGTGTAAAATGTTGCAACCACTATGGAAGGCAGTATGGCGCTTTTAAAAAAAGTTGCAAATAGAAACACCATTTGACCCAGCAATTCCACTACTGAGAATATACCCCAAAAAAACCATAACTGCCACCCATATTTGTCACGGCTTTGTTCACAATAACAAAAGAGCTAGAAACAACCCAAGTGCCCATCAACAAGCAAATGGATAAAGAAGCTGTGGTATATTCACACAATGGAATACTAGGCTGCATTGAAAAACAAGGAACTCATTCAAAATGGGTGACCCTGAAGGACATTATGTTGAGTGAAAGATCTCAGTCACAAAAGGACAAATACTGTACAGTGCCACTGTTGTAAAACGGGACTGACATTGGGGTTTGGGGGAGACTGAGAAAGATAGGTTTAATAATGTATACTGCATTGAAACATATCAGGGAGAAAACCGTTTTAAAGAGTTATATGATTAGGTATGATTGTCATGAAAGGAGACCAGAACGAAGGCTGCATAGTGGAGTGGACTTGGGGGGAGTGATTGTATAACAAGCAGTTTTACTTTTCAAAGAGAAGAGCGGGGAGGGGGAAGATTAGGCGGGGAGAAAAGTGCACCAATGAATGAATGGAAAGAAAAAAATAGTTTAATCAAGGCTTTGGTCGTTTTGTTTTTTTTTTTTAAATAGCCAGCATATTTTGTACACTGGTGGGAATTGTATAAAGACCTGTTTGGGTTTTTTTAAGCTGTTGTCTGTTGGCATCAAATCTGTCATTGTGTGCTTCTCTACAGACAAGACAGACAGTCACATCCATTACCATTAGAGAAGAATCAACTCATAGCTGACAACTGGGTTTTCAGGGCTGTAAACAGCGGGGGAGGAGAATGCTCATCTTTCTTCTGTGGAGCACCTGGTGGCCTCAAACCACTTATCTTTGGGTTGGCAGCAAAACTCCTTACCAGTAGGTCACAAGAGCTCCCCATATTTCACCAAGATGATGTTTGATAGTAACTAAAACTGTAGGGGCGAAACCACAGGAAAGTAAAAGTAGTATCAGAAAACACCTTCCCGTTCCAGCTGGACGTCGTCAAAACATTAGAACGCAGCCTGAACCCATATAAGAGAAACACGAGCGAAAGCTAGTCAACCTATTTAGTATTCAAAGCACGTGGGCTTCTGGGCTATCATGAACAGCTGATTGGAGCGGGAAGTTCCAACAACATCATTCTATTGGTCCACACAAAATTCATCTGCTTTGGTGAAGTATGCCACAGAAAGAAGATTGGCTACTAAGCCTCCCATAACCCAGTGCTTCCTGCACTCTTTTCCTTCCGGAGTAGGAGCCATTCCTTTTTTTTTTTTTTTTCACTTTCTCTAATAAATTCTACGTTCACCTTCACTCTAGTTCCCTTGCCTTCTTTCTCTGCAAGTTGGATGTCCCTAAATTAAGTAGCGGTTAACGTCTCTCGG
The DNA here is from genome assembly GCF_000299155.1 of Elephantulus edwardii. Lineage (NCBI taxonomy): Eukaryota > Metazoa > Chordata > Mammalia > Macroscelidea > Macroscelididae > Elephantulus > Elephantulus edwardii. The sequence continues at coordinate 4,055,627 of NW_006399865.1, forward strand.
GCTGTAAAACCAAACAGCAACTCTTTTAAAGGCCACTGAAATTTCTGTATGCCCCCGGTGCCTCTGTGGTAGCATTGACCTTCCTGTTGTTTCCTACTCCGCTCAATTCCCTGCAAGGGAGGCCGAAAAGCCAGGGTACTCACCACGTTAACGATATTGTTCTGTACTTCGAATTGGAACGGCCTCATAGCTGACCCTGCAGCAGGTTGTCAGTCAGTGAATCACGAAGGAAGAGACTGCCCATCTTTCTGTCGCGTAGCAGCTAGTGGACTCGCCCTGCACGCCTTTTGGTTGGCAGTGTCACCGACTGCAAACCATTTGCATTAGGAGAGTTTGCACCTCAACTGGGCGGCCGGCAGGCGGCGCAAGAGAGGCACACCGGAAGGAAGCCAGAAAGGAATGCCTCCTAATTGGCTGGAGAAAGCACGGGCACTACCCACTGGTGGTGCTTGCGGCCTATGCTTCTCCGCCTGGGCTTTGAGGGCTCTTTCTGGAAAGTTCCAGCAAGCAGTTCTGCTAAAGGTACCCTACTCCACAGGTATTAATATTAGCCCATTTCTTCTGCTTGCTGCCAAAAACAGTAGTGGAGATAAGAGGTGGGAATTGACAAAATGGAACTTTTATTCTGTGCTGGCGAGTGGGAAGGAAGAGGGGCTAATATGTGCAACATTGGATGAATGAAAATCTGGCTTTTCTGTAAACTTGTGTTAAAATGACAATTAAAATTTAAAAAAATTATT
>NW_006399865.1:4056466-4072361 GCF_000299155.1 Elephantulus edwardii
GGCTTTCGGAGGCTGTAAGATGCACATGAGGAGATTGCTCATCTTTCTTTCCAGGAGCTGCTGGTGGATTCGACCCACTGGAGAGAGGTGGCTTTCGGGTTAGCAACACAGCTCCTTCTGAGTACATCACGAGAGCTTCCTTGTCATGAGGACTGTTGTTTTGTGCCATCGAGTCAGAACTGACCCATAAGCGTGACGGCAACAATGAGCTTGAGCATGGCGGAAGTGCCGGGCAGGGCAAGGTGCTCATCTGCAGCTCTCAGCCACTCGAGGCGGAAGCCACTTGACAGCACCTAGCAACACGTAAAAAGGCCGCCCAAGTAGGCAGGCCTGTCTCCCCGAGGGCTTACACAGGGGAGCGATAGGACAGGGCACCATGCGAAGTTGTGACAGTATCTTCTTAGGTCCAGGTCATCAGTGGACAGGCCCTCGTAAGACGGTGTGGTCTTAGCGTCATTCCAGAGACCGTGCTGTTCACAAGTGGAGATTTAAGGGGGACTGACTCATGAACAATCTGCCTTATGCAGATGACACAACCCTGCTTGCTGAAACGGAGGAGGACCTGAAGCGCTTGCTGTAGATGGTCAAGGACTGTTGCCTTCAGTATGGATTGAGGCTCAGTATCAAGAGGACAAAGATTCTCATCACTGGGCCAATTGTAAGTATTATAATAGATGGTGAAGAGATTGAGATTATTCACAGGTTTAGTTTGCTTGGTACCAGCAGCCAGGAAATCAAGAGATGAATTGCATTGGGAAAGCCGGCTGTCAGGGACCTCACCAGAGTACTGAAGAGCAGTGGTGTCACTCTGGAGACTAAGGTGCATCTGATATAGGCCATGGTCTTTGCAATCACTTGTTATGCATTAGAGAGTTGGACAGTGACTTGGGAGGATAGAAGGAGAATTGATGCCTTTGAGCTGTGGTGCTGGAGAAGAGTATTGAGGGTACCATGGACTGCCAGGAAAACAAACAGATCCATCTTGGAGAGGATTCTGAAGCTTCGTCTGACATACTTTAGACATGTTGCAAGGAGGGACCAGTCCTTGGAGAGGGATGTCATTCCTGAGAGGGTCGAGGGACAGCACAGGAGAAGATCATCCTCGATGAGATGGATTGATTCAGCGACTGGGGTAATGGTGGTGGGTGTGTCAAAGATGGTGAGATCGGCACAGGATAGAGCAGGGTTTAGGGCTCTTGTACATAGATAGGGTCGCTGCGAGTCGCAGGCCACACGAGGGCACATAACAACAACAACTCTCAGCTACGGATTGAGGGAACATGTGAGAGAGGACACCAGAGGCCTTTAATGTAACAGTTCTGTTGGACTAAGGATGTCCCTTTTCCATTTAAAATACTATGAAAATGTTCTTACATAAGTACGGACAGGGCTCTTTTAGGTAGCCAGCCTTTAGTTGTGAAAGTATCTTTGTGTAAAAGGTTTTTAAATTTATTTTTTGCAAAAGGTGTTATAAAGTGCTATTATTCTATTGACCACATCGTTTGTAAGGAGTTGTAAAGTTCTGGAAATGACTTGCTGTCAAGCGGACCCCAGCGTGTGGCGAGCCCGTTGATGTCAGAGCTGTGTTCCCTGGGATTTCCGGATGATGCTGTAGTAGGAGATCCCCAGGCCTTGATCTTCCCAGCACCTGCTTCCAAAGCTCTGTGGACTTGTACCAACCTGGGCCGCAGATGACTAATTTTGATTGACACTCTCACTGGTTCCTTGTGAAAATGTATCGACTTTTACATTTAACTTCTGCACTCAGCTCTGGTGGCATAGTGGCAAGAAGCTGCACTGCCATCCCAGAGGTGTGTGGTTCAAATCCACCAGACGCTCTACTGGAAAAGGAGGGACAATCACCTCCTGTCAGTCAGATCCAATTTGACGGTTCAGGCACAAAAAATAAGAAAATAAAAAAAAAATACAGCACTCACCACATAACTCATTGCCATCGTTAACCCATCTCATAGCTGAAACTCCAGCGGCTTTTCAGAGGTTGTGAATCACAAGGGAGGAGATTGCCCATTTTTGTCCCCTGCCAAGCAGCATTGGAACCACCTGTCCTTGAGTTGATGGCACATCTCCTTATCCTCTAGGCCACTCAGTGTTTGCCACTCTGTGGCAAGTGACGTTAGACTCGTAGGGATTTACATTCCCAGCTCTTACCTCTGGGACTTTGGATTCTTATTAAGTTTTCTAAAATTAGTTGCATAGCTTTTCCTATTTTTAAACTTCTGATTTTGTTAGCACCAAGTTATTCAGGTCTTTGACAGTCCCAACAAAATCAACATTATAATCACCAGAGCCCACCATCATTTTGAAGCGGGAGCTTAAACTTCGGCATTGCCCCATTAATTCCACGGCAGCAGACCTTTTCAGGGTTGGCCATCACCCTGATGAGACCTAAACAGAACGTTCACTACCAGTTGGGGAAGACTGTCCTGGGTAATGGCATCACCAAATTTAAAAATCCTTTTTTGTGTTTCATGGAGTTTCCAATGGCTGAATTTTTCCAAGTTGATCACCAGGCCTTTCTCCCATGGAGAGTGAAGTTAACCATTCCCACCGCTCTTATATCAAAGGGTGTTGTTAGGCGAGGTCAAGGTGCTGTCCACTTCTAGTGACCCTGTGTCCGTGGACACACCAGCACCATCCTCCCAGTCGCTGCTGGGTTGATTCCATGGTTGCAGTTACGGGGTCAATGTAGCTGTTGAGGGTCTCTTTTTTTCACCAGCGTTCTACTTTGTCAAGCCTGACATCCTCCTCCAGGGTAGCTCCAGTTTATATATTTGTTTTTCTGAACTCAGCTTGAGTTGGGGAAGGGGGAGCGAAATCCCTTCTTCTAATTAACACTCTGTCCTAGATTTGGCTCCCTTGCTCAGAAGCTTTCTGGACGACAGTTTGGTGTGTTCTCTATTGGATGGAGTGAGTCTGCAGATAGTCCTGGAAATTGGCTCCCTTTAGTGCAGAAGGGCAGTGAAGGGACTTTCACTTACCTTTAGTTTTCTCTCTTGGCTTTCTGACACTTTCACTGTTAAAGGATGTTGAGGGAGATACTTGTGGAGTCTGAGGCCTCACAATCACAATGTGTGTTTAGTTACATTGAATTGTAAAGAGGACAGTTCTGTGGTTTTGTTGCATTGGTGAACATTGTAATGGTGACGGGGAGACAAGTTTTAGGAGATAGGAAAATATGAGATTGGGACCCTGGTGGCATGACAATTAAGTAGCAGAAACATGGTGGTTGCCACTCAAGCACTCTGTGAGAGAAAGACCTAAGATTCTAATTTACCTTGGGGATTTTAAAAGCTCAGAGCTGTCAAGTTGGAACTGACGTTTGATGCTGAGCCTCCGTTGGCTTTCGGAGGCTGTAAGATGCACATGAGGAGATTGCTCATCTTTCTTTCCAGGAGCTGCTGGTGGATTCGACCCACTGGAGAGAGGTGGCTTTGGGGTTAGCAACACAGCTCCTTCTGAGTACATCACGAGAGCTTCCTTGTCATGAGGACTGTTGTTTTGTGCCATCGAGTCAGAACTGACCCATAGCTGACCCTCCAGTGGGGTTTCAGAGGCAGTATATTGCACGAGAGGAGATTGTTCATCCCTCTTCCATGGAACAGCTGGTGGATTTGAAGTGCATAATTGTATAGAAAGGAGATTGCACATTTTAATAATAGCCCTAGATAATATCCCAGAATAGCTAAAGTGAATGTAATAAAATGGGAGCTTCTGCTTGATACTTTTGTATTATTAACATGTTCCTATACTAATAACATCAAGCGCTGCATAATGAATATGCTTATTACTTGGGAGTGAAACATGGGAAGTTTGATTCTCTCCATACTTGATTCTTAGGCCTTTTAGATTCTAGAACACAACTCTTTGTCCTGTGGGAAAGGCCATTTGAGAATGTAAAATGCTCTTTAGTAAGCAAAGAGCAATGAGAGAGATAGTTGCTATTTTCCAAATATATTTATTAGCTCAGTGTTTTCACTATTCCAGACAGCTGAGTTCTTGAGTTTATAGTTGTGAATCCAAAAAGATTTTGCTTTCCACATCCTTTTGACCCCTTTTTAAGAGTTAATGACTTTTCCCCTCCTGGATCTCTGTGATAATTCTATAAACTGTTAACATCTCATATTTCATTTGTGAGCCACATTGAAACTTTATGAGTTCACCTTATACTTTACACTTAGAGATAAGAAGAATCCTGAACATCCCCCATGGATGGCCAAAAGAACAAACAAATATGTCTTGGAGAAAGTGCAGCCAGAGTGCTCCTTAGAGGCAAAGGCGATGAGATTTTGCCTCACATACTTCAGGCATGTTGCTAGGAAGGGGCTGTTCTCCTAGCATGTTGCTAAGAGAGGGACATGATGCTCAGCAAGGCAGAGGGGTCGGCGAAGGAGAGGAAGGCCCTTAACCAGGTCGATTGATACAGTGGCTGCTGCAATGGGCTCTACAGTGTCAGGAACTGTGAGGTTTGTTGGCACAGGATCTGTTGTTCATGGGGTCGCTATGGGCCATACTTGACTCAGTGATGCCTAACAACAACAACAACAACAACAACGACAACAAAACAGTGAGCACATCCACGTATGTGTCTTTTTGCTGAAATTTGTTAATTGATATTCCATCTCTTCCTGGATCCTTATTTTTTTGTCAGTGCTTTTAGTGCAGCTTGAACTTTTTCCTTCATTATCACTGAGTCTTGATCATTTGCTACTTCCTGAAATGGTTCAGTGTGAACCCATTCTTTTTTATATAGTAACTCTGAGTATTCCTATCATCTTCTTTTTCTTTGTTTATTTATTTTGTGTACTGGCTTACTTACAAAGTTCGTATACATTGTTTTTCACACTGGATCTTTCTCCCTACCATCTTCTTTTAGTGCTGCTTTTTTTTCATCCAAGATTTTGTCCATAGAATCCTTCAGTATTGCACCTTGAGTTTTGAATTTGTTCTTTGTTCTCTCAGCTTGAGAAATGCACATCATGTTCTTTCCTCTTGATTTTCTAACTTCAGTTCTTTGCATCTTAAAAAAAATACTTATGTTCTCAAGCTGCCCTTTGAAATTGTCTGTTCATCTCTCTTTGGCATTTTTTTCCTTTCTTTGGCCTCTTTCCACTGTACTACAAGTTTGAGTCTCTTCTGACATCCATTTTGATCTTTTTTTTTCTTTTTTAATAATTTTAATGAGCATTTACAGAGATTTTGGATTTCCATTCATTCATTGCTGCACTTCTCTCCCCGCCCATCCCTCCCCGCCCCAGTTCGAGCCTCTCTTTCAAAAGTAAAAGAAACACTCCTTTCCTGGTTCATGCCTTATATCCTTAACATCATTCGATAGCTCACCTGATCTCCAGTCATTGGTGTTCAATACATCAAATCCATTCTTCTTTAAAAAATTCATTTTTTAAAATCATAGCTGTACCTTGTTTTTTAAAAAACTTACTCTATACTGGTTTACATACAAAGTTCATAAAGCTCATATACATTGTTTTTCACACTGGACCTTTCCCCTTTCCTTTACTAATCCCTTCCTCCACCCATCAAATTGTTCTTTTGTTCTTGGGGACTTGTATTGTCTTCAGCTTCACTTTGAACTTGCACAGGAGTAATTGATGAATAAAAATACAAGCTTTGTTTTTAACTTCTGATATTGAGCTACTTCATCTACTCTAACCACCTTTATAGTCATTCTGATTCCTAGGTAGTCCATTCAGTGAGATCCATGTGTAAAGTCACCATTTGTGTTTTTTTTAAAAGGTATTTACAGTGACTAAATAATTGATTGTACAAAATTCTATTATTAGACTGTCAATATTTTTCTGTCACCAAGCAGAAATTTTCTACCTACCAGTGCTATTTCTTTGTTTTCAACTCTTGCATTCTGGTAACCAGTTATTATTAATGAATCTTAATTACAGGTTGCATCAATTTCAGACTACAAAAGTTGGTAGAAGTGGTTGATGCATATATTTGAATAATAGTTGTATTGACAAGTCTTCCTTGTTTGTACCTCTAGCTGCTGGTTCTTGAAGAAACTTTCTCCACCTAATCTAGGTCCTTGCCTCTTCAGTTTGTTTGTTTGGTTCCTCAGAGATCTTATGTGACATGACATGCTTGTGCTTCTTCATTGAATCTGGTCTTTAAACCTCAAAAGAGATTGATTAAAAACATACCCTATACTGATATTACCTCACTCACATAATAAATCTACTCTTGAATAGGAGTATCACTACAAAAATTGTTATTGTTAGGTACCGTAGAGTTGACTAAAACTCTTGGAGACCCTATGAGCAACAGATTAAAATGGCATTCTCATCCAGCATCTTCACAATCTCCACTATGCTCAGTTCCATTGTTGCTTTCTCGGTGACAATCCATTTCATTGAGGATCTTATCTAACCTTCTATTTTTTCCCAGGATGATGACTTTTCCCAAGTACTTGGCAGAGTTTCACCATCCTTGCTTCCAAAGAGCACCCTGGTTGCAATTCCTCAAAAACAGAAGGACTTGTCCTTCTGGCAGTCCATAGAATATTCTGTACTCATCATCAGCACCGCAATACAAAGGCATCAATTCTTCTTTGGCCTTCCTTTTTCATTGTCCAACTTTCACATGCATGTGGAGCAACCAAAAATACGATGACATGGATTAGGTGTACTTTAGTCTTTAAACTAGCTTTATTCTTGATCACATTAAAGAAGTCCTTGATGGCAAATTTGCCCATTGCAGCCATGTCGTTTGATATCCTGACTGCTACTACCGAGGGTGCTGATTATGGATTCAAGTAAGATGAAATCGTTGACAATTGTGTATTGGTCCAGTGGTGAGGATATTTGTCTTCTTGGTGTTGGGATTCAATCCATATTGAAAACTTTAGTCTTTGATCTTCTGCAGCAAGAGTTTCAAGTCCTGCTCACTTTCAGCAAGCAAAGTTATATCATCTGTGTAATTTACGCTGTTGATTAATCTAAAGGTATAAGGATTAGGATTTATAGTATATATTTTGAGGGAAAACAATAAACTCAACCCAGGCAGCTAAACTCATTACAGTCAAGTTGGAACTGACTAATAGCTGATCGTCTTGCAGGTTTCCAAAGGGTGCAAATCATGTAGGAGGAGATTGCCTACCTTTATTCCATGGAGCTGTTGGTAGATTCGAACTGTCCACCACTGGGTTGTCAGTGCAACTCCCTATCCACTAGGCCACCAGAGCAGATTCTTGTCCTATTGCTGGTCCCTCATCTGTTGGAATAGTTTCTTTACAGACAACCAAATTGAGGCATCAAATATGCTTGTGAGACTGGCATTGGTGAGTCAAAGCTTGAAGAGACAGTAGCAAAATAAATTGAAATGGAACACCGTTTTCCTGAGAGACACAAAGTAATTCAGAAGTGCCAGTAATGAGCTTGTTGAAGACTTAGAGATGACAGTAATTTAATTTCGATTTCTTAGATTATTGTGTAAATTACCACCTCAGAAGGATCCAGGCTTTGGCAGTTGGAAAATGAAGAGTTTACAACATGCCATTCACTTGCCAACCCTATTTCCTTTATGGAAACATCCACGTGCTTTCCATAGATACTTTGCGGTGTGTATTTTTGAGAAATTATTCTTCCAATAGAGTTTTCCTGTTTCTAAACTGATTATTTTCTCTCTGCTGTCTCAATGTAAATAATAATCTCAAGGAGACTCTTTTCCCGAGGATACGTTTCTATTTGCCAGACTTTCTATGTCTAAATGCACTAAATCTAATTTATCTTCCTGTGATATACCACACAAATGGGCTTGATGTCAGGATATACAAGCAGAATGCCTTGATGTGAACTGTACTCTTCAGTGTGGATGCCGGAGTTGTGTCTTTTAATCAAGTCAGCCAAAGAGCATCTGAGCATATTTTCATCAGCTAAAAACACTGAAATGTTTAAGACAGCTTTCCATAAACAGCGTTGTTGTTATCTAACAGGGAGCCAGCCTCTGACCCGTCATGACCCCATGAAAAGTGGAACTGAAACTTGCCTAGTTCTGTGCTATCCCCATGAGTGAGTGTGCTTCAGACCCTTGTGATCCATAGGGCTGTTACTGATTGGTTTTTAGAGTTAGATAGCCAAGCCTTCATCCTAATCAATCTTGTTGTTGTTAAGTGCCGTCGAGTTGCAGGCGACTCATAGCGACCCTGTGAAGGAGAGTCCTCGACACTTGGGTGCCTTTCATCCTCTCTCCAGGTTCATAGGGTTTCCGGTGGCAAGCTATTATGGAAGCGGATGCCACTCCTTCTTCCACGCTTGTTTTAATCTGGGAACTCCACCCCACCCTCTGTCCACATTGTGTCGCCAACCATTAACGCATTTGACACATCTGTGTCACAGTGTTCAGCCTCACAGCAACCACAAGTGACCGCGGGACGGCAACTTGTACACCAGGGCTATACGACCTAGAGGAAGGTCTGAACAAAAAGCAATGAAAGACAGGCCCGAGGGTTGCGGATTAAAAGTCACCCACCTTGGTTTTGGTCACATCGTTTTTTCTTCACTGGGCCAGCTGATCTCTCTCTCTGAAATCTGCTGAAGCCTTTTAACATCCTGTTGTTGTTGTTATGTACCACCAAGTCAGAACTAACTTGAATCTGACCCTCTGGTAGATTGTCAGAGGCTTTAAATCATATGGGAGGAGATTGCCTGTCTTTCTCCTGAGGACCAACTGATGGATTTGAACCACATGCCTCCTGGTTGGCAGTGCACCTCCCTACCCATTTGGTCACCAGAGCTCCCTGTTCAGCATCCCAGTAACATCCTCCACTGACTAATGAGTGGTGAGGATATAAGAGGCATGTTGGCTTGAAACCTGATTCTCCCACATGGAAGGTGAGTATTCTAACACTGAACCACCACGGCTCTTACCCAAAGAATACTCAGTATATCCTTTTTTTTTAAAAAAAAATATTTAATATTCTTTTTGCTGGAGACATCCTAGAGTTGTATATCTGGAGTCCATCTTTCCTCACAAGACTATCAGTGGGTCAGGATTGCTGATTCATTCCTGGCTTCTCTGAATACAGTGCCATTTTTCAGAGCTGGCTGCTTTGTGTTGAATTTATCAAGAATGGAGTTTGTTCTAAACTATGTGAAATTAAGTGCTCTAACTTGGGCATGACTATGTGCCTCTCTAATATCTACTGGGTTGGTTTTTTTGTTTGTTTTTTTTTAATAAAGGGATCCTTTCCACATGGAATCCAAAGTGTAAGGAAACAAACAAACAGTTCTATTTTAGGTAGACCGTTTTGTCGGCTTATATTTAAACCTCAAACCAAACACTTTGCCATCGAATCATTTCCAACTCATAGCAAACCTATGTTGTTGTTAAGTGCTATGAAATCCAATATGACTTAGCAACCCTATGGACAACAGATCTGAACCCTGTCCTATCCTGTGCAATTCTCATCATCTCTGACATGCTTGTTACAGTCACTGTCATTCCATTTTAAGGGTCTTCCTTTCCTTCAGCAATCCTCCACCTTTCCAAGCATGCTTTTCTTTTCCAAGGAACTGCCTGTCCTACCAACATGTCCAGTGTATGCAAGATGAAGCTTCAACATCCTTGCCTCTAAGGAGTATTCTGGCTGCACTTTCTCTAATACATATCTGTTTGTTCTTTTTGCAGTCTGAGATATTCAGTACAATTCTGCACCACCACAGATTGAAGGCATCATTTTTTTTGTCATCTATTCATTGTCTACCTCCTCAGATACATAGGAAGTGTCCAACTGTCAGGTGCATAAGAAGAGCATGGCTTCGCTTTCGACTTTAAACTGACATCATTGCTCCTTAGTATTTTGGAGAGGTACTTGACAGCAGATTTTGCTAATGCAACACATCTTTTTTTTTTTTTTAGTGACCCTATAGGACAGAGTAGCACTGTCCCTCAGGGTTTCCACAGCTGTAATATTTGCAAAAGCAGGCTGCCACATCTTTTTCCCATGACATTGTGGATTCAAACCAGTGACCTTTCAGTTAGCAGCCAAGTACATAACCACTGGGTCACTTGAGCGCCTTCTGGGTTATATTACTTTATTCTCCAACAAAAAATATGTTGAAATTCTTACCCCTGATACCTGTGAATATGACCTTGTTTGGAAACTGGTTCTTGAAAGATGTTACCAGTTAATATGACTTCATACTAGGGTAGGATGGATCCTTACCAACTCTGAAAAGTATTCTATAAAAGAGAAAAAAAAAGCCCACAGGGAACCCAAGGACAGATGGACATAGACATGCATCTCCATGGAACGAATTGCTGTGACTCCAGAAACCAGATAAGAGGGACTCCAGAAACCAGACAAGAAGGGATCTTCCCCTAAAGCTGAGCTTGCAACATGGCCTTGTATATGGAGACCTAGAATTGAGATTACTAGACTCTAGCTCAGGGAGAGTATTTGAGCTCTAGAGGTGTAGTCCATCAGGTATAACTCCACTTTGAATAGGTCCTTGACAGAAGAGTTTTCCGATGCAGCATGTCTTTTTCTTGACACGGCTGTTACCTTGAGTGTTCATCATGGATCCAAAGAAAATGAAATCGTTGACAACTTCAGTCTTTTCTCCATCTGTTATGCCACCTATTGATCTAGTGTTAAGGAATTTTTCCCCCCTTGATGTTGAGATATAATGCACATTGAGGGCTATAGTCTTTGATCTTCTGCAGCACATGTTTCAAGTCCTCCTCACTTTCTGCAAAGGAAGCTTGTTTCATTTGCATAATACAGGTTTTTGATGAGTCTTCTTAACAATCCTGATGATGCATTCTTCTTATAGTCTTGCTTCTTGAATGATTTGTTCAGCATACAGATTGAATAGGTATGGAGAAAGAATACAACTCTGACACACATCTTACATATTTTATTTTTATCTTACTTATTTTAAAATCATGCAGTGTTCTTGTTAGGTTTGGACAACAGCTTCCCAATAATACCTCATTCCTTTTGATTGAAAAAAATTTAATCAACTTAAAAATATCTTCTGATGCCTCTTCCTTTTTCCTCTTGGAATTAGATAGGTCTTTAATGTGCTTACTCTTGTCAGCCTTGAGTTCTCTTCCTTGAAACTTCTCTATCCTTCTCTTGATGCTTTTACTTTCCAGAGACTGGGAAACCTTGTTAGGCTCATGAATAAAATGAAGTGACTTTGATTCATCTACTGCCACTATCCATTCTCGTAAATGGAAGTGCAAATCCTTTTGTAGGGCATCTTTTATTTAACTTGATTTATTAGTTCTCACAAGAATAGCTTTCGCTGAAAGTCCTGGAGGGAAAGCAACCTTGTAAAGATACAATATGATATTTTATAAGAAGGAATGTTTCCTAGCAGAGACTGTCCTCTTCTAAACCAAAGAACTATGAATGGGTTTCTCTTCTGGATGCTGTAATTAACTTTTTAAAATTTTATGCTGATTTACTTACAAAGTTCATAAAGTTCATATACCTTGTTTTTCACACTGGATCTTTCCCCTTTCCTTTACCCACCCCTCCCTCCACCCATCAAAATCTGTGACCCTATGAGTAAGCCCCCCTCCCCTCCTTGGATCCTTGTATTTGTTCAACAATAATGGTCTTTTTTCTTTTTAAGACAGAGGAGATGAATGATGTATACTGCATTGAAACAGATGAGGGAGAGAACTGTTTAAAAAGGGACATATGATTGGTTATTATTGTCATGACAGGAGTCCAGAATGAAGGCTGCACAGTGGAGTGGACTTGCAGGGAGGGATTGCATAACAATTGGAGAGTTTTTCTTTTACTTTTCAAGGAGAAAAGTGAATTGGGGGAAGGGGGTGGGCAGGGAGAAAAGTACAACAATGAATGAATGGAAACTTTCATTAAAATTAATAAGAAAAATAATGGTCTTATATAGTATTTGTCTTCATGAGACTGAGTTCACTTGGTAAAATGCTCTCCAGTCCCTCCCATGTTAGGTAGTAATTTACAAAACCATTGCTCCTGTGTGCTGCATAGTATTCCATTGTGGGAATGTACCATAATTTCTCAATCCATTCAATTGTGGTTGGACATTTTGGCTGTTTCCATCTTGTGATGGTAAGTAATGCTGCTATGAACATTGGTGTACAAGTCTCAGTTTGTATCAGTTCTCATATTCTCAGGGTATATTCCAAGCAATGGACTAGCTGGGTCATATGGAATTTCTATCTTCAGCTTTTTGAGGAAATGACAAACTGCCTTCGAGAGTGGTTGTACCATTTTACAATCCTACCAACAATGTATAAGTGTTACTATCTCGCCACATCCTCTCCAACATTTATTAGTTGCTGCCCTGTTAAACTTTGTCACTGCTACTGGGTTGAGACGGTATCTCATTGTAGTTTTGATTTATATATCTCTTATTGCCAGTGATTGGAGCATTTCTTTATGTTAGCCATCTGAATTTCCTCCTCTGTGAAAATTCTTTCCATGTCTTTGCCCATTTTGTAATCGTGTTTTTAGTCTTTTTCTTCTGGAGGCCCAGAAGTATTATGTAAACTTTTATTATGAGATCCTTGTCTGAGATGGTATTGCCAAATGTTTGTTCCCAGTCAGTAGGATATCTTTTCACTCTGTTGGAAAAAGTTTTTGATGAGCACAGAGATTTAATCTTTAGAAGGTACCATTCATAAATTTTATCCTCTTCAGATTGTACATTTCTGGCTTTATTTGGAAGTCCCCTTATACCATAGACCAGGCCTTCTAAGCTTGTTTCCAGTTTTTCTCTTATGAACTTTATGGTTTTAGGCTTTACTCCCAGGTCTCTGATCCACCTTGAGGTGATTTTTTTTATATGGTGTGAGATATGGATTCTATTTCAGCTTTATGCAGTTAAGAACCACAAATTGAGATACTTGGGAGTCATCCTGACCCCAAAACCTACTACACAGAGGTAGTAATCAAAAGAGCATGCTCCTGGTACAATGACAGGCACATAGATCAATGGAACAGAATTTAAAACCCAAAAATGGACCCATCTATCTACAATCAAGTGATACTTGACAAGTAAAACCTATCAAATGGGGAAATGACAACTTCTTCAACAAATGGTACTGGAAAACTTTTTTAAATTTATAAACCTCTCCCAAGTACTGAATAGCAACAATGTCAGTCTGGACTAAAGTGCACCTGATCCAGGCCATAGTCTTTGCAATTACTTGCTGTGCATCAGAAAGCTGGACAATGAAGAGGGTTAATAGAAGGAGAATTGATGCTTTTGAGTTGTAGTGCTGGAGAAAAATACTGAATATCATGGACTGCTAAGAAAATGAACACGGTTGTCCTGGAGAGGGTGAAACTAGGCTGCTCCTTGGAGGCAAGGGTTCTGAAGCTCTGTGTGACATACTTTGGACATGTTGCAAGGTGGGACCAGTTCTTGAAGAGGGACGTCATGCTTGGGAGTGTGGAGGGACAGCTCAGGAGAGGAAGACCCTCGATGAGATGGATTGATTCAGTGACTGGGGTAGTGGGGATAGGTGTGTCAGAGATAATAAGATTGGCATCAGATAGAGAAGGTTTTAGGGCTGGTGTACATAAGGTAGCTATGAGTTGCAGGTGACTCAAAAGCACATAACAACAACAACAACTCATATAGCCCACAAAGACAATCTTCTTGATCCTGCTTTAATGAGTAGTAACTGAAGTCTTGATAGCTTTAGAATAGCACTCTTGGTCTCTCCCTGTCAAGAACAAAGAATAAAGAAGAAAAAACAAAGATATATGGAAACAACTCACAGGGCTAATGGACTATGCAGACGTCCACTTCCATGACCCTGAGACCAGCAGAGCTAGAGGGTGTCCAGGTATCACTACTGCTTACTTTGAAAAAGGGTCGCCATAGAAGATCATGGGTAGAATGGAGAGAAATGTGGCACAACCCCCCCCCCCAGGCTTTCAGGACTGACAAACTTGTGGAACACCCAAGACTAGGCCTTTAATCGCCATTCAAACCTGGGACAAAACTTCCACCTGTGACTCAACTGTCAGTCCAACAATAGATAAGACTGTAATGTTACCAGTAGCATCAGGGAGACACTTCTTAAAATAAATAGTGTAAGATCAAGAGAGTAGCATTTTCCTAAGGATAAAAACCATGATGGCAGGGATGTATAGAATGAAGGATTAATGGAGATGAGAATTATAGGGAGGAAGTGGGAAACCTGTGACACAATTGTGGGTGTTGAAATTTATGTTGTAAAACAAAATGTGTATTAATTATTTTGTGAACAATCCATTTACTTTGCAAACTTTTACTCAGATCAAAAGAAAAAAGAAACCATTATCCTGTAGAGTTTTTCTCCAAAGGAACCAACCAGTGGTTAATTCCAGACTGAATTATTAAGTAAATTTCTTTCCTTTCAGGACTACTGTTTGGGCTGGGTCTTGATCTCATGCATCTGTCATGACAAAGTACCACCCTAAACCAGGTGTCTGGAACCAAGGAAATGTATTTTCTCTCAGTTTTTAGGCTAGATGTCTAAAGTGCCAGCTGTGCCATGCTCCCTCTTAAGACTGCAGGGGAAGGACCTTCCTTGCTTCTCCCAGCTGCTGGTGGTTGCCAGTGTTCCTTGATGTTCCTGCCTCACTGAAGTCTCGGGTCTTTGTATCTCTGGGTCCAATTCAACCCCTTGTTTATCTTATAAAGTCACCAGTCACTGGCAGTAGGGCTCATACAAATGCATCACCACTTCATTTTAGCTTGAATACATCCACAGAGACTCCATTCCCAAACGTGGTTGCATTCACAAATCCCAGGGATTATGACTTGAAGAAATCTTTTGGGGGGACACAATTCAACTCACAACAGGTATTTTTTTATTTTTTATTTTATTATTTTTGTGTGAGTGTACCGTCAAATCAGATCTGACTGGTACAGGAGGAGATTGTCCCTCCTTCCCCGGCAGAGCATCTGGTGGATTCGAACCCTGCACCTCTGGGATTGTAGTTGCAGCTCCTTACCACTAGGCCACCAGAGCTCCCCTACAACAGGTATTTTAAAGTGCATTTCAGAGAGAAGGAATTTCTTCCTGGTTCTAAGAATAGAGTGGAAATCTGGAAAGAAAAAGTGAACAGAGTAGCCATCCTGCTGTCCAAGCACACCGACCAGTGTTGTAGCTTGCGTCTGTTGTGCCAGAAGACTCCTTTGGCTGCCTGCGGGTTTGGGACAAACTAAGTTACACAGTATGGACTAAGGAGTAGGCCTTATAGGAAGGGGCAAACATATATGATGGGCCTGGATAAGAAATGAGTGAGAGGTTATTATTGTTAGGTGCCATCAATGAGTTTACAGTTCATAGAAACCCTATGAACAGTGGTTTGGAACCTTGCCCTCTCCTACGCCATCCTCAAATATCCAACATGCTTGAGCCCATTGTTACAGTCACTGCGTCAGTCCATCTTGTTGAGGCTCTCCTTCTTTATCTGACTCTCTCTCTCAGCATGATGCCTTTTCTCCAGGGGGATTTCCTCCTGACAGCATATCCAACTTATGCAGTCGGTGTTTCACCATTGTTGCCTCTTAGGAACACTCTGGTTGCGCTTCCTCCAAGACGGACTTGTTTTTTTGGCAATCCATGGGATATTCGGCACTTTTCTCCAACACCACAATTCAACGACATTGTTTATTGTCTGATCCTCAGTTGTTGCCCAACTTTTACATGCATCGGAAGCAACTGAAAGTATCATGGCTTGCGTCAGGCTCACTTTATTGTTGTGTTGTTGTTGTTATGTGCCATTGAGATGCTTGCGACTCATAGCAACACTATGTACAAGAGCCCTAAACGCCGTTCTATCCTGTGCCAACCTCGCCGTCTCAAACACACTCATTCCCACCACTCCACTCACAGAATCGATCCA
>NW_006399865.1:4072771-4142559 GCF_000299155.1 Elephantulus edwardii
CTGTTAACTATCTCAATCTCTTCACCATCCATACTGATGCTGCCAGTTGGCCCAGTGGTGAGAATCTTTGTTTTCTTGATGTTGAGCTTCAATCCGTATTAAAGACTGTAGTCCTTGACCTTCTGCAGCAGTCTTTTATTAATATCCTTGCTCCTTAGTAGTTTGGAGAGGTCTTTGACAGAAGATTTTCCCAAAGCATGATGTCTTTTCATTTTTTTACTCCTGCTATTTTGAGTATTGATTGTGAATCTGAGTGGATACATCCACAAAGACTCCATTCCCAAAGGTGGTTGCATTCACTTGCATTCGAAAGAAATCGACTTAATAATTCAGTCTGGAATTAACCACTGGTTGGTTCCTTTGGAGAGAAACTCTACAGGATAATGGTTTCTTTTTTTCTTTTGATCTGAGTAAAAGTTTGCAAAGTAAATGGACTGTTCACAAAAAAAGGCATCATGCTGAGAGAGAGAGTCAGATAAAGAGGGAGAGCCTCAACAAGATGAGTCTGAGTGGATTAGTCCCAAGTCCTCCTCAAGTATTCCACAACAAGGCACACTGCTTTGGCTGTTCATGCGTTCGGGGGTGAGAGGGGAAAGATCATGTTCTAGTAGGGGAACCCTGCCCCTTGTGAGTTTTCTTTCTTCCAGGACAGCAAGAGAACATCTTTGGCTGGTAGAGGGATCAGGAGGTTGGAGTCAGACAGGTTCTGAGTGCTAGCCGCTTGCAGGATTAGCCTAGAAATGCCAGCTGCCTAGGACTTGAAATCCTCGATGGAAACTCACAGCCTTTCTACAAAAGGAAGGAGTCTGTGAGTCTCTGAGAAGCTGAGTTCAGATGCGGTCCCTCTACTAGAAGGAGAAGTGGATGCATCTATTGTCCATAAACTATGATCCCAGCCAAGTCTTAAGTGGTCAGCTTGAGGTGGACGACTTATGTACCCAATTTCCTTTCAACTGTTTATCTGTCTCTCATCTCTCTCTCCCTCTACAAATGCATAAATGTCTATACACACAGTTATCTAGACCCCTTTTAGGCACAACTTTCTTTATCTTTCTAGGATACTTTTAACACATCCTTTCAGTTCTCCTCTGGTTTTAGTATTCTCTCTCTTTGGATTGGCTTTTCTAATATTTCCTTATTTTAATTTCAGCACCAGATAATAATTTTTTTCTTCATAGGCAAGCATGATTCACTTCATGAACTCAGGATTTATTTGTACCTTTCTGGGAACAGATCAATTATGTGAACCTTCTGTCAGTACTACTGATAGTATCACATTTTGCTACTTCTTAGCTCTTGAGTGAAAAAGAGAAAGGGTGAGGTCTAGACTCTGACTCCTTCAATTAGCTCAGTTTCTTTGAGTCAAAATCAGAACTTTTTCATAAGGAGGTAGGAAGCAATTATAAGGCCATTATGTGATTTCAGTTTGTTTCTTCACCTGGTGAGAACACTGGTGGGGTTTAACTCTCTGGCAGGAGGTTGTAGAAGGTGAGGACAAAGAGCCAATATTGAGTAATTACCTGCTAGGCTGTTTGCCCCTTTGCCTGGGCAGCTGGTTTGCTGTAAGAGACAGACAAAGGGGGACAGCAAGTTGTTTGACCAAAGTATCACATCACTTAAGCTGTCCCACAGCTCCCGAGGTCCTTGAGAAATTTCTGTGCCCATTCTTCTGAAACCCTGAGTGATAGAGTGTGAAGAGAGTTAGGATCACGTAAGAACCAGAAACTGATCATTAAACCCTTCACAGATCAAGTTTTCCACTGTCAGGGACACATGGTGCCTCTGTGAGAATTTTTTTATTTCATTGATTCCTTTCTCTGTAAGTTCAGCTACCAACTAGAAGATTGGCAGTTTGAACCCACCCAACTCTTCCAGGAAGATCACAGGCAAGAGTAGCCTGCAGGGCAGTTCTGTTTGTCACGTGGGGTGGTTGTGAGTTGGAATCAATGTACAGCATTCAATCCCTGCCCCCTTGTGGTATGAGACAAATATAATTCAGCTAATGCAGGCCGGCATCATCATTGTTGTTGCTATTGTTAAGTGCCAGTGAGTCGTAGACAACTCATAGCGACCCTATGAACCAATGACCTGAACACTTGTATAATTTTCATGGCTTCTCCACGTTCACAGAGTTTCTGTAGGAAAGCTATTTCAGAAGTGGATGCCACTCCTGCTTCCAAGCTTGTTTTAATCGGGGAGCTCCACCAAACACTGTCCACCATGGGTAACCAATACCGCATTTGACACATCACTGTCACAGTGTTTAGTATCACAGCAGGCATGAGATCTCCCATGAGTTGGTTCTGACTGGATGGTATAACAATAAGAAGTATATGTCAAGGAGCCATGGCGGTGCAGTGGTTAAAGTGCTCACATGCTCAGAGAAAAGGTGATGGTTAGAACCTAACAGCCACTCCTAAGGCAAAAAGACATGTGATTCAGTTTCATAAAGAATTATGGCCTTGGGAAGTCTATGAAGTGGCTCCACTCTGCCCTCTAGGTTCACTGTGAGTTAGAATTAACTGCAGTGGGTTTGGACTTGGGGTTTATATCTCAGGGAAAATTCTCTCATAGATACAGAAGGGACATGTTCATCATGGTTTCTTTTATTGTATCATAATAGAATGTCGAAAGCATCATTACTAACAAGGACCAGCAGGACCTATTAGTAAACTGTGGGGGAAACAGAATCTTGAGTATCTCTTAGCAATTAGAAAGAATGTGTGTTTAACTGTGTATATATGCAGCTTCATTGATAGGTCTTAGAAACAATAGTGTGTGAAAAGTCAGAAGCACAATGATGTGGGGCTAGAGCCCAATGTCATCGTGCATATATTTATAACATAAATGGCATAGAAGCAGACATACCACCAAATGCATTCTGAAAACACAAACAGAAGGATAAACAGAAAATATATTAGAATGGTGAAGTGAGTGTAGAAATAGAAAGGAATCAAAGAAAAGAAACCAGGCCCTGTAGAGTCCAAGGTTGTGTGATGAATGAGTGAGCACAATTAATTTAGCCCTTTACATCTGAAATCCAAAAATAAATTGCTTAACACTAACCAGTAGTTGTAGTATAAAAGAATGAGTTGCCGTCAAGTTGGAACTGACTCTAATGCGTTTTCAGAGGCTGTAAATTTTGCAGGAGGAGATTGTCTATCATTGTCCCACAGAGCAGCTGGTTAGACTGAGCTAAAGACCAGTTGCCATCATGTTGCCTTCAATCCGTGGTGACACTGTATATGTTAGAGTAGTACTGTGCTTCACAGGCTTTTCAATGGCTTAGTTTTCAGAACCACACTGCTTGGCCTTCCAAAGAGCCTCTGGGTAGACTCGAACCACCAACCTTCTGATCAGTATTCAGTCAGAGCACACTAATCACTGACACTAACAGGGACTGGTTTTCTCAGTGTCAGCACTATCAGTATTTTAGACTGGATCATTCTGTGATGTATGGGACTGTTCTGTGTATTGTAAGATATTTAGCAGCATCCCTAACTTCAAACAATTAGGTGCCAGTATCATCCCTGTTTTGTTTAAGAAAAAAAAATCTCAACACTGGACTGATACACAATATCATGATGGATGGAGAAGAGATTAAAATTGTCAGTGGCACCCTTGGAACCAGCAGTCAGGAGATCAGGATACATTGCACTGGGAAAGTCTATAGTCAGGGCTACCTTTCCAAATTATTGAGGAGCAGAGATGTCAGTTTGAAGAGTAAGGTGCACCTGGGTCAGGCTTTTCCGTCACTTGCTATGCATCATACAACTGGATAATGAATAAGGTTGATAGAAGCCTTTGAGCTGTGTTGTTGGAGGAGAGTACTGAGTATCCCCTGGACAGCCAAAAGAACAAACAGACATGTTTCAGAGAAAGTGCAACCAGGGTGCTCCTTGGAGGCACAGATGGTGAAGCTTTATCTCACATACTTTGGCATATTGTTAGGAACGGCTGGCTGTTCCTTGCAGAAAGAAGGAAAAGTGGATGCTTGGAAAGGTGGAGGGTCAGCAAAAGAGAGGAAGACCCTTGACAAGATGGATTGCCACAGAGACAGCAGGAATGGGTCCAAGTACGTTCTAAATGAGGATAGCGCAGGATAGTGCCAGGTTCAGAGTTCAGACCTGTTGTTGGTATGTCGAACTTGACTCGACAGCACCTAAATAGCAGCAGCAGCAGCAGCAGCAGCATCTCTTAATTAAAAGAATTTGTTCAAATTTGTATTCGAGTTTTGTAAATAAACTAGTAGGAAAATAAAAAAAATAAAAGGAAAAAAGGAACTTTAACATTTTCCCAATGTGGCTTTGGTACATAGTTACCCCTCTTTATGAACCACTGACTTAAATGAAAATTGATGAACTGCTACAATATTTTTCCTGTTATGTGCTGTGTGAAGAACAGGTCAGAAACTCGGGTTGGTTTTTTTGTTTTGGTGTGTTTTTGTTTTTTTGTATGAGAAATGTATGACTAGCTAGAGGA
This sequence comes from Elephantulus edwardii, assembly GCF_000299155.1. NCBI lineage: Eukaryota > Metazoa > Chordata > Mammalia > Macroscelidea > Macroscelididae > Elephantulus > Elephantulus edwardii. The sequence goes on from NW_006399865.1 coordinate 4,077,254, forward strand.
GCAAAGAAAAAAAGGAAATAGGAAGAACATGCTGTCTATCCACCTCAGTCAGATCTTGGGTGAACCAGAATTCCCTAGTGAAAGTACTCACTATTGGAAGATGCAGACATACTTCATTTGTAAAGAAGTTAAGGAAAAGCATTAGGTCATTATATTTTTATACGTCACACATTTCACGTATTCACTGATAAGAAAATAGCATCTTGACATCCTGAGATTATTATTTTTTTTTAAGTTTGGGTAAATGTTTCCAGAGCAAGTTAGTTTTCCATTCGACAGTCTGTACGCATTTTGCTTCTCGGTTTTGGCTGCAGTCCTGTCAATGTGACAGCACTCTTCCCAGTTCCTTCCTGTGCTTACCATTTGTGCCCATCCTTCTTTCCTGCCACCTGAGCTCTGTTTTTGCACAAGTACTTCCCTTTTAAGGAGCTCTGGTAGTATGTTGAGCTGCTAAACAAGAGGTCCGCTGTTTGAATCCATCAGCTGCTCTGTGGGAAAAAGATGGACATACTCCTCCTGTTCTGATTACAGCCTCAGAAACCCGATGGAGGATTGCTGTGAATTGAAATCCATGAGAAGACAGGGCGTGTGGCTGCCCTTTTCATTATGTATGGTTAGACCGAGGAGTGTGCACCTTCCTGGTGTTATTACTTTATAAGTCTGTCTGTTGTTTAGCTAAAACCCTCTTCTAAGTTCATTTCTAGACACAGAAGAATGTCTAAAGGGCATCCTAAATATTCTTGTTTCCTGACCTATGAGTTCTGGATATGCTGCTTTGCTTTTGGAATCATCTTTAGGGCAGATAGGACATAATTTGACAAAGTGAAAGAATATTAATTCTTCAGGAGAAACCTGGGTTCTCTCTCAGAGTCATTCTTCAGTAAATGACAGCTAGACAACCTTGTCCATGATTCTGTCTTCTCTGTAGTATATATTATAATGTATCTGTGTATACTTTGTATTCTGTCACTTGTAATTTATATACCTTTGGAAAGGTATATCTTACGGTTTAAATATATTATTAGCATCCTTTGAAAACATCTGTTTTGCAAACATCACATCAATTATGTTTTGACGACATGTTTGTGGTCAAACGGCAAGATGTTAGAGGAGGTGAGAAAAAAGGGGAATAAGGATGTAACAGCTTTCTAAAACTCAGGCTGGTGTTAATTGAAAATGAAGGAACTTTTATTCCCCTTGTCATTTTGATGTATCTCTGAATTTTTGTAAACGGATTTTCTTTTAAGCTTCAGAGATTACAAGCTATGCAATATTCCATTTCGGCTGCTGTAATTGATTAGCCACATCTTCCATTTTAACAGCGCAGTGGCTGGGGTGAGAAATAATAGATTATAGTTCCAACCTTCTAAATTGAACTTCAGTCTGTTGCATTTCAGCCTAGGACAAAAGAGTTTCCTTAGATTGGTGAAATTTCTCTTTGGCATCAGTGTTTTCAAGTGTGATGCATACTAAATTTGGCAGAAACTTTTTTATTTTAGTCTATCAAGATGTCCTGCTTGGATGTTTTTCTATATACTAAGGTTGATTTCTGCAAGCAGATATGTGAGTAGTAGACCAAAACAGGACCACGTTATTTTTAGATAATATGTTAAGTTCAGGGTCAATAAATGCATCTGAAAGAAATTACTTTTCTCAGTTAATGGAAAAACGTATAATTTTCCTGATCTAGTTCTTTATGAAAATCTATTATTATCCCATAAATTTGAGTATGTGTGTACGTATGTAATTATAGCATTTCAAAGAAAAGTCCCATTCAGATAGATACCTCAAAACATCAAATAGAGGAAAAAAATTATTTCAATATATCAAAATTCTAGTATGCATTGCCTGCTGAAGATTCTAAGGGGAATTGGTGGAGCTATGTACCACTGAGTCAGAACCAACTCATAGCTGACCCTGCAAGTGGATTTTCAGAGGCTGTAAATCGCCCAGGAGGAGATTACTCATGTTTTTCCCAGCTGGTGGATTCAAACTGCATACCTTTGGGTTTGTAGTGCAACTCTTTATCACTAAGGCACCAGAGTTCCAGGAGAGGTAGAGGTGAGGATTTTTTAAACTTCATTTACAAAAGAAGAACACTGATTCATACATTTGTAATTGTGTAAGCCTGCTAATCTTTTGAGTTCTTTAGACTGTTCTCAAATATTTGGCTTTCTCATTGGCATATTCCCAGAGCAGTTACCACCCAGTTGACTCTGATTCGTGACGACTCCATGTGTATCATAGTAGAACTGTTCTCCATTGGGTTTTCAGTGATTGATATTCGAGGACTTCTGGTCATACGAAAATTCTAGGCAGAAGTTAAGAAATCAGTGTATTGCACTGACATGTTATTAAGAGAGGCCAGTCCCTGTGGAACAAAATCATGCTTGGAAAAATCAAGGGTCATTGAAAGAGAAGACCTCCAATGAGATGGGCTGACATGATGATTGCAACAGTGAGTTTAAGCACAGTGGAGACTGTGAGAATGATGTGCCTGGCAGGTTTCATTGTGTTATACAGTGGGTGACAATGAATCAGAGTTGACTTGATGGCACCTAAGAATAACAACAAAGAATTTTCCCACCTCCTTTGGGAATGCATCTGTAGTAATCAGTGACAGTGGAAGGAAGGGCAGGGTCCACCTGTCTGAGTTATGGCCCAGTGATGTTGGGTCAGAGCTGGCATCTGTAGGTGGTCAAGGGATGCTGAGAGCTGGATGATCTATTAAGGTCAAATCGAGGGGGGAGAAGCTCAACTTCAAGCACTTGGAAGTTTTCCTTCAGACAACAAGGATCAGAAGTGGAATAGTCAAGAGGGGTAAGATGGAAGGTTTGGAACAAGAGAGGAAATGGAGGAACTGTGGTCAGTCCACAGACACACCAGTGTAATTAGGAAGAGAGATGGAAAATACTAAAGCACATTATCATGAATATTGTCGTGTTATCAGCAGGGACAAGTCCCTGGAGAAAGATACTTGATCAATTAGAAGGCCAGTGAAATGGACTAACATTGTGGCTACAACAGTGGAATGAGAAAGGCAATGATTGTGAAATGAACATAGAATCAGGCCCTTCTGTTTGCATAGTATCACTACAGGTTGGAGCCATTCACTGATACTTAACAACAATGAGTAATGGAGTCACCTGCTGAAAGTCATCTCAGGCGCCCTTGAAATCCACTTGGTATTGCTAATGTTAGCCTGAAGACTTGTTAGGATTGCCTGGGAGTATTCCTACAGAAGCCTGCAGGCCACAGGGCCAGTGATGTTTTCAGAGGAAGACCCTGCCACCAGGATACATCTCAGCCATAGACAACTGAAAGCTATAGAGCTATTGTGCTAGAACCCAGATTAAGATGCCATGTACTGTCGGCCAGTGACACCACACTAATGAATCTGTTTGTTTCTGAAATGTGTAGATGAGCTGTAGGGAATGCTGTTTACTTTTCTCCCCGAGACCTCATACCTGTCCATGCTGTTACAGCCCACATCAACATAGTGAAATATATAGATTCCTTGTTGCATACTGACTCTTACAGAAGAGAAATATTTGTAAAGTAGCATTATAGCAGTTGTTGCAGTTCCTTCAAGTATAACTCTACTTGGCAACATCGTTGTAGATGGCAAATACAGCAACATCATAATAGATGGAGATACAGTAACACCATAATATAAGGACAAAAGATTGACGTTTTCAACGATTTCATTTTTCATGGATTCACAATCAACACCCATGGTAACACCAGTCAAAAAAATAAAAAGATAGAGTGGATTGAAAAATATCTGTCAGAAACCTCTCCAAAGTGCTAAAAAGCCAGGATGTCATTTTATAGGACTAAGGTGCAGCCCACCTAAGTCATGATATTTTCAGTTGCTTCCTATGCATGTGAGAGTTGGACAGTGAATGACAGAAGAATTACTCAAGCCTTTGAATTGTGGTGTTGAAGAAGAGTACTGAATAGCCCATGAACTGCCAAAAGAACAGACAAGTCTGTTTTGGCAGAAGTGAAATCAATGTGCCCCTTGGAGGAAAGGATGGTAAAAGTATGCTTCAAATACCTGGGGCATGTTGTCAGGAGGAGCCAGTTATTGGGGGGGGGAGCATCATGTGCAGAAGATAGAGGTTCAGAGAGAAGAAGAACCTCAACAGGATGGATTGCTACAGTGAGTAAAACAATGTACTCAGGCATATCAGAGATAATGAGGATGGAGCAGAATAGAACAAGGTTTCTATCTCTTGTTCATAGAGTCCCTGTGGGTGGAAGTCAACTTGGAAGAACCTAAAAATAACTGTTCTAAATTCAGCTCTATGAAAAGATTTCCATTGAGGCATACTTTACAGGGAGTGAAATGCAGGCCTTTTAAGAATTCAGTGATTTTTTCCCCCAAGCTATGTATCCATGTAACTATCACATCCAGGGGGGAAAAAGTTTCTATCTCCCCCCGAAAATTTCAGTCAAATCCCACTCATCCCCAACTTTAGTCCTAGGCAACTGTTGATTTAATTTCTTCACTACCAAGTTGTGCCAAGAAGTCTGGAGAACAACCACTTGGCCAACTGACTGGAAGAGAACTATATTTGTTCCCATCTCAAAGAAGGGTGACCAAACAGAGTGTGGAAACTATAGAACAATCTCATTGCTTTCACATACAAGCAAGATTCTACTGAAGATTATCCAAAAACGACTGGAACAGCACATCAGCAGAGAACTGCCGGAAGTCCAGGCTGGGTTTAGAAGGGATCGTGGTACTAGGGATATTGTAGCTGATGTTAGATGGATCTTAGCTGAAAGCAAAGAATACCAGAGGAATGTCTATCTGTGTTTCATTGACTATGCAAAGGCATTTGACTGTGTGGATCATAACAAACTGTGGCTGACTCTGAGAAGAATGGGAATCCCAGAACACTTGATCATTCTAATGCGAAACTTATACTTGGACCAGGAGGCAGTCGTCAGAACAGAGCAAGGGAACACTGCATGGTTCAAAATTGGGAAGGGCGTACGCCAGGGATGCATCGTATCTCTATAACTTTTCAACCTGTATGCAGAGCAGATTATCCGGGAGGCTGGGCTCTATGAGGAGAAATGTGGGGTCAAGATTGGTGGAAGAGCTGTCAACAATCTGCGATATGCAGATGAAACAACCGTGCTTGCTGAAACTGAGGAGGACCTGAAGCACCTGCTGCAGAGGGTCAGGGACTGCAGCCTCCAATATGGATTGAGGCTCAATGTCAAGAACACAAAGATTCTCACCACTGGACCAATTGGTAGCATCAGAATGGATGGTGAAGAGATTGAGATTGTTCACAGCTTTAGTTTGCTTGGCTCCACAGTCAACACTCCTGGCACCAGTAGCCAGGAAATGAAAAGGCTCATTGCCATGGGAAGTCTGCTGTTAGGGACCTCTCCAAAGTACTGAAGAGCAATGGTGTCTCTCTGGAGACTAAGGTGCGTCTGATACAGGCCATGGTCTTCACAATCACTTGTTATGCATCAGAGAGTTGGACAATGACCAAGGAGGATAGAAGGAGAATTGATGTCTTTGAGCTTTGGTGCTGGAGAAGAGTATTGAGAGTACCATGGACTGCTAGGAAAACAAACAGATTCATCCTGGAAAGGGTTAAACCGGGTGGCTCCTTGGAGGCAAGGATTCTGAGGCTCCGTCTAACATACTTTGGACATGTTGTGAGGAGAGACCGGTCCTTGGAGAAGGACATCATGCTTGGTAGGGTGGAGGTACAGCGCAGGAGGGGAAGGCCCTCTATGAGGTGGATTGATTCAGTGACTGGGATAATCGGGATGGAAGTGTCAGAGACAGTGCAATTGGCACAGGACAGAGCTGAGTTTAGGGCTGTTGTACATAGGGTTGCTATGAGTCGCAAGCGACTCAATGGCACATAACAACAACAGCAACAGAATTCCATATGGATAGGATTATACAGCACACACTGTTTCATGCCAAGTTTCCTTTGTTGAACATCATTTTGAGATTCTTTCTAATGCTTCAGATAGCAGTTCCCTCATTTTTGTTGCTTTAGTAATAATACCATTGCATGGCTGTACAACACTTTGATTATCCATTCACTAAAAATCTGATTTTTTTTTTGAGGTTCAGGGCTACCATGAAAAAAGTTAGTGTACATACAAGGCTTTGTGTAGACTTGTTTTTAATTCCTGTTGAGTTAATAACTTGGAGTGAAATACCTAGGAATACATGTATGGACAGGAGCCCTGGTGGCATGCTGGAAGTACTTCTCTCTTTATTACAATGTAGGCATGGGGAAAGACCTGGAGATCTGCTCCCAGATAGACTGAGAAACCCTAGGGGGCCAGTTTACTCTGTCCTGTATGGTCACTGTGATTTGGAATTGACTTGACATCACATGATCATAAGATTTACATGCAGATGAACTCATTTTTAGGTGGTTATTAAGTATGGAATGGAGGAAGAGGGGAGTAAAAAATTAGTAAATGGCTGGCAGACACGTATTAAGATGGGTTAAGGGGATGACCTGTACAATCTCACTAAAGAAAGGGAAGATACAGTGCTATAGAAGGATTAATGGAAATCAGGATTACATGTGGAAGTAGAAGAAGTGTGATTACATTGTGGGTATTTAAATAAAAGTTATTGAACAAAATATATATGAATGGTTAGATGAAAAATTCATTTCCTTTGTAAAATTTCATTCAAATAACAATTTAAAGATGTATACAAAAAGGAGGGAAGAAGAAAAGTCTTTCCAAGTGTACAGCACTATTTTATGCCCTACCGGCAATATTTGAGATATTCAATTACTCCACACCTTGACAAACCTGTGTTAATGCCAATCTTTTCCTTTTTTTACCACTTTCTTGGGTTATAGTAGCATCTCACTCTGCTTCTCATTTGCATTTCCTGGTGAGTAATGATGCCGAGTGTCTCTTCATGTCATTTATTGGCCATCTATTCATCTTCTTTTGTGAAATGTCTTTTTCAAGTCTCATTTTAAAGATTAAGCTGTTTGTCTTTTTATTGCTGATTTGTGGGGGTTCTTTTAATAATTTGGATTCATGTGCTTTGTCATGGATTATATATTGAAATATGATCAGTCTGTCACTTGCCTTTTCATTTTCTTAATGGTGTCTTTCAGTGAGCAGAAGTATTTAATTTTGATGATGTTCAGTTTATCATGCTTTGTTGTTGTTTTTCTTTTTTATGGTGAATGATTTTTGAGTCCTGTTAAAGAACTCTTTGCTTGTTAGTAGGATATGAAGATATTTCCCTGTTTTCCTTAAGAAGTTTTATGTCTTTTGCTCTTATGTGTACGTCTATAATCCATTGTTGTTGTTGTTTTTAGGTGCCGTTGAGTTGAGTACAATTCAGAGCAACCCTGTGAACAGCTGATCTGAACCCCACCATATCCTGTGCCATCCTCACACTTCCTGACACACTAGATCCCACTGTTTCAGTCACCATGTCAATCCACCTGGTTGAGGCTCTTCCTTTCCTTTGCCAATCCTCAACCCTTCCACGTATCATGTCCCTCTCCATCCTAGCAACATGCCCGAAGTATGTGAGGCGAAGCCTCATCATTCTCTCCTCCAAAGGGCACTCCATCTGCACTCTATCCAAGACATTATTTGTTCTTTTGAAAATCCATTGTATCTTCAGTGCTCTTCTCCAACACACAGTTCAAAGGCATCAATTCCTCTTCTGTCACCCTTATTCATTGTCCAGCTCTCGGATGCCTAACAAGGGATTGAAAAGATCATGGCCAGAATCACATGCACCGTAGTCCTCAAACTGACCTCATTACTCCTCAATAATTTGGAGAGGTCCTAACTCCAGACTTTCTTATTGCAATATGTCTATTAATTTCTTGACTGTTGGTACAAAAGGTATTAACTGTGGGTCCAAATAAGATGAAGTTGTTGACAGTTTCAATCTCTTCTCCATCCACCAGGATGTTGCCACTGATCCAGTGATAAGAATATTATCTTGACATTGAGAAGCAGTCCATATAGAAGGGTGCATTCCTTGATGTTCTGCAACAAGTGCTTCAAGTCCTCCTCGCTTTCAGGAAGCTAGATTGTATCATATATATATAACGAAGGTTATTGATGAATCTCCCTTTGATCCTGATGCCACACTCCTCTTCATAGAGTCCAGCTTCTCAGATAATTTGCTCAGTATACAGATTGAATAGTTATGGAGAGAGAATACAACCCTGACACACTCCCTTCTCAATTTTAAACCATGCTATGTTGCCCTGCTCTGTTCACAAAACAGCCTCCTGGTTCAGGTATATATTTCACATGATCACAATTAAGTGCTCTGGGATTCCCATTCTTCTCAATGTCAGCCACAACTTGTTATGATCCACACAGTCAAATTCCTTTGCATAGTCAGTAAAGCAAAAATAGACAGTTTTCTGATATTCTCTAATTTCAGCCAGGATCCATCTGACATCAGCAATGATATCTCTGGTGCTACTTGTAAACTAAAAGTAAACTAAATGGACAGCTTGTTGTGCTTGAGGAGAACATTGTTCTAATTGGTACAGCACTTGTCTGTCAGTTTGCTGTACTGAGATAGCTTGGGGGGGGTTACTGTGATACTGAAAGCTCTGCCACGGGTGTGTCAAATGCCATAAGACTTATCCATGGTAAACAGATTTTATTAGAGCTCCCAGGTTAAGACAGACTAAGAAGCAGGATTGGCCATCCACTTCTTCTTTGTAAACCCTGTGAACACTAGAGGAATGCAGATAGTGTAGTGGTAGAACCCATGTGAGAAGTTAGTTGAAATGTGGAACAGTGATGGTCCTATAACCTAAGACAAGACTGATATTGTCTTGTCAAATCAGTATTGGCTCATGGTGACTGCCTATCAGGTTTCTGAGGATGCAAAATTTAACAAACTATCTCATCTTTCTTTTACAGAGCAGCTGTTGCATTTGAACTGCCAACCTTTGGGTTATTAGCGTAGCACTTCACCTATTATGCCACCAGGGCACTTTGTGATCCTTTAAAGGTATTTCTCAAACACACATTTGTCAGGGACATGAAAAGCAATTTGTATGACAAAGCATCTTTTTGTGAAAATACTGGCATCAAACCATATGTCTACACAATAAGTTATTCATTGTTGCCTATTAAAGTGCAATCCTGCATTAGTAAGCAAGCAATTCAGAAAATCAGCTGCCTTTCATTCTGTTGGAAGAGTGGACTAATTAATCTAAAACTCGCTTTGTGATATCACGGGAAAGATTTTCTAGCCGAATATAGTTTTGCTAACAAAGAACCTGCAGGTTTTTAGATGTATTTCTTTCCCACAGATGCATTGTGCTATTTGGAATCATCTCTTATCAATGCCATATTGTTTCTGTAAATAATTATGGCCTGGGACATCTCTTTTCTCAGCTTCGTGCAGATCAGCTCATCAGCCCTTTTCTTTGGTAAGTGGCACATGGTGAACCCTCTAAGAGGTGCTGAGGAGGTTGTTTGCAGCAGAAGGCCAGCTGGTACAGATGACCTACATGGCTGTTTCCAAGCAGAAATTCCAGAAAAGTTGTTCGCAGGTGCAGTTTCTTTCTCCTGCTGCTTTCCTTCCACCCATCCCTTCTTTCCTCTTATCAAAGTGTATGAAATATGTCTGATGTAGCAGGACTTATCAGTATAGTGGCAGGAGCACCAATGCATGCGTTTTAATTTCTTGATCCTCAGAATGTCCTTGAGCAGAGCTAGCTTTTACCTGTATGGATTATTTAGAAGAATGGCTTATAGTGGCTCCTGACTATTAGATCACTTGTAACCAATATCTTTTTCATAAAGTTGAATTATTCAGATGTCATTGACCTTATCACAAGTCAGATGAAGAGGGCAGCATGCATCCAGAGCTTTGTATGAAGAGATTGTTATTCATGCTTGCTGGAAGATTAACATTGTCCCCTGTGGGCATAAAATTGTTGATAACATTCTATAGGAAAAAAATAATGAGGAGAACGGTCATGTCTTTTGTATACAGGCAACAAATATGCCTGGTAGTGGGTGGCCCAAATGTTGGCTTTGTTTTCTTGAAATTGATCTGTGTATGACTGTCTAGTGTACCAGATTCTTATATTGGCTGGATCCTGGAAAACATTCTCCTTTTACCTCGCTTCCTCAGTCCAGGACTCTTCAAACCCCATCTTGTATGTGACAACACCAGTGCTTCATCTTTAAACACTCTTCTCTGGTGAGAAATCTCACTCTATAGGCTCATTGGAGGCAACCGAATCTCCCTCCTGGGTTCCTTTCTCTCTGTTCTCTTTGTAGGGAACCTTACCTAGTTTCATAATTTCTCTACTGATAATGTACATATCTACACACTGGTAACTCCAATCTAGCACTCCCCTCTCTCAAGCCACCAGCTGTAAAGAATACAGTCCAGGAGACCCTCTGGGGAAGTCCTATTCTGTGTTCTGGGGCCACTGTGAGTCAGCATAGATGTGCTGGTATGCAACAGCAAGCTTATATAGAGAGTACAGGGATTACTCATTTCAAAGTTCTTTGGAAGTAGAGGAAAAGTGTGAAGTATCTTGATAAGGCGAGGGAGTCACAACCTAATAATTTAGAATTGGGGTGAGGATTCCAGGCTTCCACGAGCAAACTCATATTAGGCCACATGGCAGTAGGGCCGTGAGACTCTCCCATTTGAAGAGCATTAAAGTAATGGCTAAAGAGAACTTGCATGTATAAGCAGCTGGTGGGGGATGATGAGACCTGGACTCCAAATCTCCACTGTTTCAGTCCAGGCACCCACAACTGAGAACTTCTTAAATGGGAGTACCTTAGCCTACTCTCCCTTGAGTCTTTCTCTGTCCATCCCTGAAGGGAGACAATGCTTGGCTCTGTTCTGGAATATGAGTTTTAAAACCTGTGAAGAGGGTGAACACTTAAGCATCTGTGTCCCTTCATGCTTCCCTGCACTTAGGAAGGAGCCAGCTCACTCCACCAACTGCCTGTTTCTCTGTTCCTTTGGTGTTTTCTAGAAAACATGCTGAAGGGCAAACAGCCCCCTCTACTGGGCATAGTTATAGGCAGGCAGAAAACATGCTGAAGGGCAAACAGCCCCCTCTACTGGGCATGGTTATAGGCCAATTGACAGGATAGGGCAGGGCTCAGAGCTATTGTTCATTGGGTCACTATGAGTTGTAATCAACTGGGTGGCATATAACGATAACACAAACAGGCTTTAAATGTCTAGGAAAAGAAAACGTGGTAAGGTTCATGTGTTGGGTAGTGCGGAGGGTTCTCTTGTGAGAATCACTGATAGAAGCAGACTGTCTATCTTTGTTCCACCCAGCACCTGGTGGATCCGAATTGCCAAGTTCTTGGTAAGAAAGTTTACCAAACATGATGGATCAGAACTTTCTAGAGATATCTCGGACTGAGGGCAGTCTAGAAATGGTCAGGAAGAAGATCAGCAATAGGAGCTGCATGATGTAATTACCTAGGATTTCTTGGACTAGAATTTGGCAAATCTTTCTCACATATTTACTTCAGCAGCCTTAATTTTGGTTTGTGAAATAATTATAGAAATAATAGGGCACTTAGAAAAGTTGGGAAGATAGAGTTGAAAATACTTGCTCACTATCTCACTGTCCTAGGGAGCTCTGGTGGCTTAATGATAAGGAATTAGGCTGCCAACGCAAAGGTATATGGCTTGAATCCACTAATTGCTCCATGGGAAAAAGAAGGGACGTCTCCTCTGAAAATCTGCTGGAGAGTTAGCTATGACTTGAGAGTTAGTTCTGACTTGATGGTAAACAATGACATTGCATTGCTTTAGTTTATGTAGTTAGTTCACACTGCTCTGCAGGGATTGGCAAAAAACAAGGCCCCAGGAATTGATGGAATATTAGTTGACATATTTCAACAAACAGAATCTGCCCTGAATGTGCTCACCAAGTTGTACCAAGAAATCTGGAGGGCAAGCACCTGCCTAAATGACTGGAAGAGATCCATATTCCCATTCCCCAAAAAAGTGACCAACAGAGTGTGGAAATTATTGAACAATACCAAGAAGCAGTTGTCAGAACAGAGCAAGGAAACACTACATGGTTCAAAATTGGGAAGGGCGTATGCCAGGTATGTGTCCTGTCTCCATACCTTTTCAACATGTATGCAGACAGATTATCTGGGAGGCTGGGCTGTATGAGGAGAAATGTGGGGTCAAGATTGGTGGCAGAGCTATCAACAATCTGCGTTATGCAGATGACACAACCCTGCTTGCTGAAACTGAGGAGGACCTCATGCACTTACTGCAGAAGGTCAGGGACTGCAGCCTCCAATATGGATTGAGGCTCAATGTCAAGAAGACAAAGATTCTCACCACTGGACCAATTGGCAGCATCAGGATGGATGGTGAAGAGATTGAGATTGTTCACAGCTTTAGTTTGCTTGGCTCCACAGTCAACACTCTTGGCACCAGTAGCCAGGAAATTAAAAGGCTCATTGCCATGGGAAAGTCTGCTGTTAGGGACCTCTCCAAAGTACTGAAGAGCAATGGTGTCTCTCTGGAGACTAAGGTGCGTCTGATACAGGCTATGGTCTTCGCAGTCACTTGTTATGCATCAGAGAGTTGGACAATGACTAAGGAGGATAGAAGGAGAATTGATGCCTTTGAGCTGTGGTGCTGGAAGACAAACAGATTCATCCTGGAAAGGGTTAAACCAGGCGGCTCCTTGAAGGCAAGGATTCTGAGGCTTCGTCTAACATATTTTGGACATGTTGTAAGGAAAGACCGGTCCTTGGAGAGACACATCATGCTTGGGAGGGTGGAGGGACAGCGCAGGAGGGGAAGGCCCCCTATGAGGTGGATTGATTCAGTGACTGGGGCAATCGGGATGGGAATGTCAGAGACAGTGCGATTGGCACAGGACAGAGCAGAGTTTAGGGCTGTTGTACATAGGGTCGCTATGAGTCACAAGCGACTGGACGGCACATAAAAACAACAACCATTAATATCACACACAACCAGTATTCTATTGAAGATTATCCAAAAACGGTTGGAGCAGTACGTTGATAAGGAACTGCTAGATGTCTAAGCAGGGTTTAGAAGAGGCAGTGGCACTAGGGACATTATAGCCAATATTAGATGCATCTTAGCTGAAAGCAGAGAGTATCAGAGGGATGTCTGTCAGTGTTTCATTGACTATTCAGAAGCATTTGACTGTGTGGATCACAACAAATTGTGGCTATCTCTGAGAAGAATGGGAGCAAAGAAACACTGCATGGTTAAAAAAATCAGAAAAAGTGTACGTCAGAGATGCATCCTATCTCCATACCTTTTCAATCTACTATATGTGGAACAGATCATTCAGGAGGCTGGACTTTATGAGGTGTAATGTGGCATCAGGATTGGAGGAAAATTAATCAACAACCTGTGCTATGCAGATGACACAGCCTTGCTTGCTGAAACTGAGGAGGACCTGAAGTATCTGCAGCAGAAGGTCGAGGACTGTGGTCTGCAATATAGGTTGAAGTTCAGCATCAAGAAAATGAAGAATCTCACACCTAGGCCAATTGGCAGGATCATGATAGATGGAGAAGAGGTTATCAGCTTCAGCTTGTGTGGCTCCACAAACTTAACTCTTGGTACCAGTAGCCAGGCAATCAGAAAATAAGTTGCGTTGGGAAAGTCTGCTGTCAGACACCTCTCCAGAGTACTGAGGAGCAACGATGTCAGTCTGGAGACTAAGGTGTGCCTGAACCAGGCCATGGTCTTTGCTAGACAGTGACTAAGGATGATAGAAGATACTCAACAAGGAAATAAAACCTATCAAATGGGGAAATGACAACCTCTTCAACAAGTGGTGCTGACAAAACTGGACTGCTACCTGCAGAAAACCTGAAACAGGATCCACATCTCACACCATACAGAAATATCAACTCAAGGTGAATCAGAGACCTGGGAATAAAGTAAAAAACCTATAAAGTTCATCAGAGACAAACTTGGATCAAGATTAGAAGGCCTAGCCTATGACTTCTCACACCATACACAGATATCAACTCAAGGCGAATCAGAGACCTGGGAATAAAGTAAAAAACCCATAAAGTTCATCAGAGACAAACTTGGATCAAGATTAGAAGGCCTAGCCTATGGTGTAAAGAGACTGCCAATACAGCCAGAAAGGCACAATCTGGAGAGGATAAACTTGATGAATGGGACCTTCTAAAAAATTAAATCCCTGTGTTCATCAAAATGTTTTCCAACAGAGTGAAAATAAAACCTACTGACTAGAAAAACTATTTGGCAGTACCATTTCAGAGAATGGTCTTATATAAAAATTTTATAGAATCCTACAGGCTCTCCACACGACAAAGACTGATAACACTTTGAAAAAATGAAATGGGGAAAATGACATGGAAAGAATATTCACAGAGGAAGACATTCGAATGGCCAACAGACACATGAAGAAATGCTCCAAATCACTGACAAGAAGAGAGATGCAAATCAAAACCACAATGAGATACCATCTCACCCCAGTAGCAGTGGCAAAGTTTGACAGTACAGCAATAAATGTTGAGAGAATGTGGTCAGAAAGGAACACTCATATACTGTTGGTGGGATTATAAAATGGTACAAATACTCTGGAAGGCAGTTTGGTGTTTCCTCAGAAAGCTGAACCTAGAAATTCCATATGACTCAGCAATTCTACTGCTTGGAATATACACCAAGAAAATGAGAATGGAGGCACAAATGGAGACTTGTATCCCAATGTTCATAGCAGCTTTATTCACCATTGCAAAAACATGGAAAGAGCCTAAATATCCAACCACAATGGAATAGATTGAGAAATTATGGTTGATTCACACGATGGAATACTAAGCAGCTCAAAGGAGCAATGATTTTGTAAATCACTACCTAACATGATAGGGCTTGCTCCAGGCCCTAGCTTAAAATCCTTCACAAGGCTTGGGGACGGGAGTCTCTCTACACTCTGGAAGTCAGCCAGCTAAGTCGGTGGGATGGCTGGCGTCTCCATGGCAGCTCCTCTTAGTGGCAGTCAGGCAAGAGAACTTTTTGGGGTCTTTAGCTTTGTGTTACTGTCCTTTTTGGCCTTCAAAGGTGGATGGGCGGCCCAGACGCTTAGAGTAAGGGTAAGTAAGGGTGGGGTCAAGCCTGGGATCCTGCTTCAGGCCCTAGCGTAAAATCCTATCAGCCTGAGGGCAGTAGGCCCTCGGGCCAGGCTTTAATTGTTTTTGGTCCTGTAATCCTGGTATGTCCACTTGTTGTACAGAGGTAACTTGTGGTTGCTGTGAAGCCAAACACTGGGACATTGATGAGTAAAATGCGGGAACTGTCCACCATGGACAGTGTTTGGTGAAGCTCCCCAATTAAAATAAGCTTGGAAGCAGGAATGGCATTCACTTCTATAATAGCTTGCCTCAGGAAACCCTATGAACCTGGAGGAAGGACAAGAGTTATACAGGAGGTGTCCAGGTCTTTCGTTCATAGGGTAGCTATGAGTCACCTGCAACCTGATGGCACTCAAGAACAACCACCTAACATGGGAGAGACTGGAGAGCATTATTCTAAAGGAACTAAATTCAGTCCTATAAGAACAAATACTGTATAAAACTATTATTGTAGAATGAGTATGAGGATCCTAAGGAGAGAGCGGAAAGGGTTAATTATAGGGTTGCACAATTTGATGGGTGGAGGGAGTAAAGAAGATAGGAAAGATTCAGTGTGAAAAACAATGTATATGAACTCTGTAAGTAAACCAGTATAAAATAAAATTTTATTTTTTAAAAAACTCAACAAAAACAACAAAAAAATCTGATGGGGAGGTTCTACTCAGTCCAACAGTGTACTCTTTCCTATGGTACTGACTTACTGGCAATGTATTTATCCTTTATTATGCACTCTTTATTATGGTGTAGGCTCAGTGTAATCATAGGAGTCCTTAAAAATGGGAGAGGAAGTCACTGGAAGAATCAGAGGGAAATGTGGCAGGCACATATCAAAATGATGTAATGGGAGAAGGACTTGGCCAGCCCTTGCTGTCTTTAAAGATGGAGCGAGTAGACCAGACCAGTCAATGCAGAAGGTCTACTCAATTCTGGAAAGGACAAGGAAATCCCTAGATTCTCATGCGGGAATGCAGCTCCAGGACACCTGGATTTTAGTCAGGGAGTGTTGGGCTTCTAACCACTAAAATGGTAAGATAATGATTTTGAATTAAGTGCCTTAGTTTGTGACAATTTGTTACCTAAGCAATAAAAATTAAAATGTCATGCTTTTTGTAACTGCATAATGAATAAACATTTTTCTATGTTGCTACAGTTTTTCTAATTATTTGATTGACTACCTATGATTCACAAAGCTGAAATTCTGTCATTTTCTTAACCATATCCTTTAATTGAACATTTAATGTGTGAATATCTTTCTGCATTTTCATTTATGCATAATTTTTATTATTTCCCAAGTGATATACTACTGGAAATTAAATTTGAACTTTGAATTTCTTCCAGGTTTTTTTGTATTAATTTAAATATATATTTTTTAAAAATCTCTTGAGTGAGTCTATTTGGAATTTAATTTTCTTTTTTAATTTTTTTATAGATGAACGTTTACAGAGCAATTTAGTTTTTACTGATAAATTTTTAAAATTTTATATATCATGTTTCACACAATCCTTCATTCACATTGTGTTTCATGCAATTATAGCTGTTCATCGTATTTTATAAAATTAATTATAAAATTAGTCTCCATTGAAGTGTGCCCACCCTGTCTTTCCAGATCACCACCAGATCGTTCTCATTTCCTTCACCCCTCTCTCCCATCAAATTGTACAAGCCTACGATTTCCCCCCCCCCCCCCATCCTAACCTTTCTGCTACCACCCTTTCCCCCCTTTGGATCTCCATACACATTTTACTAGTCATCCTTCTATTTTTACAATAATAGTCTTATACAGTATTTGTCTTTATCAGACTGAATCTGTTCACTCAGCATAATGCCCTCCAGTTTCTCTTAAGTTATGTAGTAATTTTAGAAATCGTTGCTCCTGAGTGCTGCGTAGCATTCCATCATGTGAATAGAGCACACTTTCTCAATCCATTTTATTGTGTGTGGATGTTTGGGCTGTTTCCATGTTCTTGCTATTGTGAATAATGCTTCTATGAACATTGGTGTACAAATCTACATTTGCATCTCCCAAGCCAAAGGTGGGTGATTTTAATCTGGGACCCTCAGGGCCGGTTTTCATTGTTTTTGGTCAAGCAATCTTTTAAGTGGTATAGCACTGGTCTGTCCATTTGCTGTACAGAGTTATCTTGTGGTTGCTGTGATGCTAAACACTGTGACACTGATGTGTCAAATGTACTAATGGTTACCCATGGTAGACAGTGTTTGGTAGAGCTCCCCAAGTAAAACAAGCTTGGAAGCAGGAGTGGATCCACTTCTAAAATAGCTTGCCTACAGAAACTCTAGGAACTTGGAGAAATGATGAACATTATACAGGTGTTCAGGCCTTTTGTTCGTAGGGTCGCTATGAGTCTTCTATGATGCGACGGCACTTAACAATACAACAACATATTCCTAGGAGTGGAATAGCAAGGTCATATGGAATTTCTATGTTCAGCTTTTTGAGGAAATGCAAATCTTCCTTCTAGAATGGTTGTACCATTTTTCAGACCCACCAGTATATGAGAGTTCTTATCTCTTGACATCCTTAACAACATTTATTGGTTGCCATTCTGTTAAACTTTGCCACTGCTACTGGAATGAGATGATATCCCATTGTGGTTTTCTTTTTCTTTTCATCCCCATTTTAAATTGTGATTTTAATGAAATTTTGCAGAAAAGTTGGATTTTCCTTCTTTCATTGTTGTACATTGACTCCAGGTGAGATGGATTGATACAGTAACGGGAGTAGTGGAGTGTCAGAGTCAATGAGATGGCTGAGGACAGGGCAGGCTTTAGAGCTGTTAGACATAGGGTCACTATGAGTTGCAGGTGATTTGACAGCATATAACAACAACAACAACAGTAACAGTAACAGTATTTCTATCTCCAACTTTTTGAGAAAGTGCCAGACTGTCTTCCATAGTGGTTATACCATTTTACATTCTCACAAGTAGTGACTGAGATTTCCAATCTCTGCACAATCTTGCCAGCATTTTTTGTTTGCTAGTGTCTTGAACTTTGCTGTTATTACTGGGGTGATATGATATCTCAGAGATTTTTAATATTTCTTCATGTGCTTGTTTGCTATCTAAATGTCTTCTTTGGTGAAGTGTCTGTTTCCATTTTGAGATAGTTTATCTTTTTCTTATTGAGGTGCTGGAGTATTTTTTTAAAATTGTGATTTTAATGAAAGTTTACAAAAAAAATTGTATTTTCATTCATTCATTCTTGCATATTTTCCTCCTTCCCCCTCCCCAGTTAACTTTTTAACAATATTCATTGATTGTTGCACAATTTTCTCCCCTTCCCCCAGTCCACTTTCTAGTGCATCTCTTAGTCTTTGTTGACATACAAATAATGCTTAATCATATATTCCTTTTAAACAGTTCTTTTCCTTCATCTGTTCCAATGCAGTATTCATTTTCTATCCCCTCTTTTCCTAATTTACCCCAATCCCTCATGCCAATCCCATTTTATAACAGTGGTGTTATACTGACTGAGATCTTCCATTCATCATAATGTCATCCAGGGTCACCTATGTTGTGTAATGTTTTATGAGTTCCTTGTTTTTCAGTGCATTTTCATTCTCATTTGTTTCAATAAACGTTTTTTTATTTCATCTACTATCCTGTCATTTTCAAGCAGGGTGTTGTTCAGCTTCCAGTTGTACATGTTGTTGGTTTTTTTTTTTCCTTTTTTCCCTCTTCTTAATTTCTAATTTTATAGCATTGTTGTCTGAGGAAATGGTTGATATTATTTCTATGTTTTTTTAACTTACCAAGGCTTGCCTTGTGACGTAAAATATGCTCTGTTCTGGAGAATGTTCAGTGAGTGTTGGAGAATAATGTATACTGAGAGGTTTTTTTTTTGGTACATTAGCTCTTATGGATCCATGGTATCGAGTTGGTGATTGTGTGATTTATTTCTTCTGCATCCTGAGTTTCTTTTTGGTAGTTCTTTTACTGAGAATGGTGTGTTGAAGTCTCCTACTACTATTGTGGTGGTGTCTATTTCTTTTTTCTGTTATGTTAATGGGGTTTTTTTGTGTATTTTGTAGCTCAATCATTTGGTTCATATATAATTATTATGGTCATGTCTTCTTCTATTGATTTTTTACAATTTATATAGTAACCTTCTTTGCCCTTTGTGATATTTTTTATGCTGACATTTATTTTATGAGAGATTAATATAATTACTCCTGCTTTTTTTCTGGTTGCCATTTCCTTGATGTATTTTTTCAACCCTTTTATTTTCAGTCTTTGTTTATCTTCACTTTTCACATGTGTTTCTTATAGACAGCATATTGATGAATTTTGTTATTTTATCCCATCTGCTATTCTGTTTCTCTTCAGTGGTGCACTTAAACCATTCACATTCAGTGTAATTATAAAGAGGCAAGGTTTCATTTCTGTCATTTTGTTGAGTTCTTTTTGGTGTTGTTGCTGATTACTTTGATCCTTCTGCTTTCTGTGACATATGTGTAAGAAGGACATCCCTCAGTATTTCCTGCACAATGGGTCATGTTTTTACAAACTCCTTTAGTTTCTGCTTTTCTGAGAATATCTTGGTCTCTCCATCATATTTGAAGACTAGTTTTTCTGGGTACAGTATTCTTGGTTGTCAGTTGTGTTCTTTGAGTGTCAGTCCATTGACTTCCTGCTCTCATGGTTTATGCTGAAAATTGGCACTTAATCTTATTTGCTCTTTTTTATAGGTTGCTCTTCCCCCCTCCCCAGTTGCTTTCCGAATTGTCTTTTTGTCTTTAATTCTGGTGAATTTGACTATGATATACATTGGCATTTTTCAATTTGGTTCTTTTCTATGTGAGGTTTCCTCAGCTTCTTGTATATATCCTCTGTCATTATTCCTTATACCTGGAAAGATTTCTAGTAGTAATTCTTCCACAACTTTTGATACCTTTCTTTCCTTCTTTCTGCTTTGGGATTCCAATTATGTGCATGTTATTCCTCTTGATGGTGTAGCATATTATTCTTAAGCTTTCTTCATTTTCCTTCTTTTTGATTTCATGTTTTGTTCTAGCAGATCCATGCTGAGAGTGCTATCTTCTATTCTGCTAATTCTATGTTCCATCTCTTCAACTTTTCTCATCTGTCCCACCAACCTGTTGAGAACTTCTGAAAAACTGGTCATATTCTGAATTGTAGTTTATTGTTGGGTTCCCCACCCCCAGAATTTCTAATGCTTTTTGGTTTTGTTTTTTAAGAGAGACTTTATTTTGATAAGGAAACTATAATAAATAACACTGTTGGATTAAGATAACATCTTCTTTAATTGAAGGAATTCTTTAATGAATTACCAAGAGAAAGCTACCTTTCTCTTTTAAAGATATCATTTAAAAGTTAGTTTTCCCTTAGTACAGGAAACTATGAGAAGTTCACCTTTTAACTTTGTATCCATGGCTTGGGAGGTTTGTCTCCTAGGTATGCATATATTTCTTACAGAAGAAAGTCCCTTCTGCCTAAAAGATTATAAATTGTCCATTTCCATTCACTACAGAGTTTTTTTTAAATATACTGGTTTATTTACAAAGTTCGTATACATTATTTTTCATAACAGATCTTTCCCATTTCCTTCATGCCTGCCTCCCCCCACCCATGAAACTGTGCGACCCTGTGATTATCACCTGCCACTGTACCCATTCTAAGCCCTGTGCTGCCCCCCCCTTTGGATCCTCATACTCATTCTACAGTAATAGTCTTACACAATATTTGTCCTTATGGGACTGAGTTAGTTAATTTAGCATAATGCTCTCCAGTCCTTCCCAAGTTAGGTAGTAATTTACAAAATCATTGCTCCTGCATGCTGCATAGTATTCTGTCATGTGACTGTACCATAATTTATCAATCCATTTGGTTGTAGTTGGACATTTGGGCTCTTTCCATGTTCTTGCAATGGTGAATAGCACTGCTAAGAACATTGGTGTACAAGTCTCCATTTGTGCCTCAGTTCTCTTTTTCATGGCGTATGTTCCAAGCAGTTGAATAGCTAGATCATATGGAATTTCTAGGTTCAGCTTTTTGAGGAAACGCAAAACCGTCTTCCAGTGTGGTTGTACCATTTTACAATCCTACCAATAATGCGTAAGAGTTACTAACTCTTCACATCCTCTCAACATTTTTTACTTGCTGTCCTGTTAAACTTTGCCACTGTTACTGGAGTGAAATGGTATCTCAGTGTGGTTTCAGTTTGCATCTCTCTTATTGTCAGTGATTTTGAGCATTTCTTCATGTGTCTGTTTGCCATCTGAATATCATCCTCTGTGAAAAGTCTTTCCATGTCTTTTGCCCATTTTGTAATTGTGTGATCAGTCTTTTTCTTGTAGAGGCCCTTTAGGATTCTGTAATCTTTTGCTATGAGACCCTTGTCTGAAATGGTTCCAAATGTTCCCCCCCCCAATCAGCAGGTTTTCTTTTCACTCTGTATCAAAAATATTTTTTATGTGCACAGGGATTTACTTCACCAATTTTATCCTTTCCAGAATGAGCATTTCTGGCTGTATTTGGTAATCTCTTTATACCATAGACTGACTAGAATGCCTCATTTGTTTTATCTACATTGTCTTGGATTGCTTTTTTAAAGTTTCTCTTGGCATTTCCTTGTACAATCCTGCAGTTCTTCAAGGTTGGTTATCTTTGACCCATTGAAAATATTCGTTCCTTATTCTTTTGAATTCAGTGTCAGAAAGTTCCATCAGACTCCGACTTGAGGAAATCCATTGATTCTGTGTTTTGATCACTTTTGGGGGTGTGTGTGACATCTTGCTTTGATTTTGTATAGGGTGTGAAGTAGTCTGCTTCTTCTGTGTCATTTTTGTAGTAGAGTTTTTCTTGCCTGGGACCCTAGCAGGTCCTTGATCTGATAACCTTGGCTCAGGAGCTCACTTTTCTAGAAGAGGGGAGGACAGTTCACCCTGCCTGAATTTATCTCTGATACCTAGGCTTATGGGAAGGCTTGCTTCAACTGGGGAGCTCAGCATGCTAGTAGGGAGGGGGAGGGCAACTCACCCTGCCTGTGGTTCTTGCTCTTTGTTCCTGTGACAAAATTAGTTGGGACTGGGGGGGGGGTCCAACTGCTTCTGTTCCTTTCTCTCTGGTCCTGCAGCTAAATTCTCTAGGGTAGATGGCTTCTTGTTTTTAATCCTCTCTCCTTTAGTCTGTTGTCCTCCTTGGTCTGTGGAGCAGTGTAACCAGATTCTCCAACTCTTTTCTCCACTCTCTCTGTTTGGGAGGAAGGACCTTCTCTCTGCACTTCTGTTCTAGGACCATATTCCTGTAGCTGCTGATTGATGGAGACTTCAAGTTCTAGAACCTGACTGGCACAGCAGGATGATGTCCCAGGCAAGACCAACATCTTAGCTCGATCCTGGATGTTGGTGTTCCTCTCCCTGGTGTCCTCCCCACCCCCATGAAACAAGGAATGAGGGAGCTGGAACGGAATGGCTCTGCTCAGCATCTGTTGGCTGTAAGTAGGATTGAGTGGAGCCCGAGGGGTGATTGGGGATCAAAGATAGTGTTAACTTGTTCAAGATGGTGTCTGAATTAGCTGCCTTCTAAGTCAGCCAGCACCTCCAGAGAAGCAAGGTCTCAAAGGGTCTGCTCTGCATCTCCTTTTTTTATCTTTTATGGTGGTTTTCATCCTAAAGTCTGTTTTATTAGAGGTTAGTATTATGACTCTCAACTTTTTTAAATAAAAGTTTACAGAAACTTTGGCTTTCCATTCATTCATTGCTGCACTGAGAGGTAAGATTTTGAATTCCTTTCCTATAGACTTGGTCCCAACCATTATGTATTTCATGTATACTTGAGGTTTAAAACTTCAACTATTTAAAAAAGTATAAGACAAAAAAGCATTCAGCATAAAAATTATCACCTAACTAATTTGAATTTCCCTCTGGTTCCTGAAATGTTTGTAGGAAACTCATCAGGTGCACTACTTCCACAGGATCTATAGCATTGTGGCCTAGCACAAGTTGGGTCATCAGGTTTATAAATCTAAAAATGTCAATGAAAAGACTAAATTTTTCATCTCTGCATTTTCCAGTTAAAGTAAAACAGATTCTAGTTCCACTGTGTATCATACCTTGGCATTAGTGTATCCAAGCTTAATTGTACTGTTTTGTTCTGGTTCATTTTTGAAACTGACAGTATGAACTCCAGAAATAGCTTTTACAACTGTAGACTTCCCATGAGCTACATGCCCAATTGTACCTATATTAATTGTGGCTTGTCAGCTTATAACTTTGTGTGAAAATGGCATCAACTTGTTAACATCCAAAGTGATGAGATCTTGACGAAAAAGATGTGGCTGCCGCACAGTCGCTTGAACTTTGTCCCCCACCATCTTGCCCACAGAACTACTCTTACTTTTTTGTGGATGCTATTTGCTTGTTGTTTATTCCTCCCACCCTCGGCTTTGATTTTGAGTCTCTCTTTCTCTTCATTTCTTAGATATGTAGTGTCACCTAGTCAAGATAATGCCATTTGATATGGTGGGTGGACAGGCAACTGTATCCTAGAGCAGAGCTGAATTTGGAAGTGGGGTTCTCCAAGGTGTTGGCTGCTGTCTGAGAATGGGGCTTCATCAGACGAGGCACAGGTGGAAAGTAAACCTAGAGTAAAGTCACCTGATCAAGATGATGCCAGAATTAATATGGCCGGAACTTAATTTTCTTTAGGGAACAGAGAGCTCTGGTGGCCTAGTGGGTAAGGAGTTATGCTGCTAACCCAAAGGCAGGCAGATTGAATCCACCCAGCTGCTCTGCAGGGGAAAGATGAGCAGCCTCCTCTTGTGTGATTTACAGCCTCTGAAAAATCTGTGGCGTGCTCAGCTATAAGTTGGCTATCACTTGATGCCAGTGAATTGGAGCAAGTGGGGTTTTTTTGTATGACAGAAGGGAAGTATGGTAGGGAAGTATGTTATCTGTTGCACTGTTAAGCTAAAGGTTAGCAGTTTGAATCTGCCAGGTGCTCCAAGGGAGAAAGATGTACCTCCTCCTCCCATAAAACTTTACAGCCTTGGAAACTTGATGGAGGGTCACCATGAGTCAGAATCCACTTGACAGCAATGATTTAGTTTTTGGTTTTTGTTTTTTAAATGACATATATACTTTATTTCTCTTAGTTCTTTACAATAGTGTGTGCTAAATAACCTTCCCCCTGTGACTTTATACAACATTTTTGGTTAAATATTCAATTATATGCAGAAATGAGCTCATTTTCTGGGCAATTGTTTCTCCCGTCAGTTGATTTCAGTGTCTTCTTGCTCCTCTACTGAACTATTTGCATTCTTATTGCCATCGAATCCATACATATTCCTGTGACACGTCATCTCCCCCCTTGGTATACATTTACTTTTTCTTTCCTAACTGATTTTTGGGGATGAATTTGAAGTTGTATCTGGCTCCCAGGAGGATCCTTGTGAGATCATCTGGTGCCCCACTGCCTTGACAAACATGTTCAGGCCCCTAGGCCCAGGCAGTCACCATCCTCAGTCCTGTGACCTCTCTTTCTTTCATCAATTTCTATTTTTGGTGTTTCAGTTATATTTAGAATATTTTTTTCTGCAGCACCAGCTGACAGTTTAACTTTCTGGAGATGAAGTTCTGTGATTTATGAACTTGGAATTGCCAAGTCTCACCTCAGCACCAGGGGTGGTGGGAAAGGAAATCAAAAGGGAGAGAAAGAAGGAACAGCCCATTTCACTTGACATACGATTCCTCCTGCTCTCCTCAGTTTGAACAGCACTTGGTTGTCACCAGTCCCAAGGTAACAGTGCTCCTGAGTCGTGCTCAGGACTTTTTCCTCTGACCGCTGGCCCCTTCTAGCATCACATGACATGGCCAACTCACAGCCCACCCCGCCCTGATTGCTGCTGCTTCCATTTGTTTCTGTCTCCTCTTCTTAATTGCTTAGGTCACTTCAGACTTTAAATCTGTCTTCTAAAGTGTAACGCAGCCATAATTAGGCCACATGTTAATTAGCAAGATGACGGCTTGTCACTAGTGAGGGATGTGGATCATCCAGAAGGTACCAAGGAGAGGGGAGTTCAGTGGGAAGAAGTCCGAGGAGGCTGAGAGTGACTCTGTTCAGCCTGAGAAGGAGAAAATGGCAGAGTGTAAGACGGGGAAAGGATGGGGTCACACAAAGAAAAAGAGCTAGAGTTGACCCTTCTGTCATTCAGGGAATGATATGTGAGCCAGGAGACGAGCCCAAGGCAAGCATCGACCCGGAATGGCAGAATCTCCAGAAATATTGGAGGTGATGGCCATGGCTGAGGTCAAGGTCCTCATGGATACCACAGGCAAGGTGAGTGTCAGGCATGCTCCCAGCGTTTGACTTGGAATCTGGCAGAGACATCAAATCAATATTAAGGCCAGGGCTTGTCTCTTTAGCCCTTGTAACTGCCCTCCAGTAAATCTAAAAGAAGGTTATGGTTAGCTTGGGGCCTATCTATTTCTGTATGCTATTTACTGTTTTACTGTGAGTTCCCTCACTTTCTCTTAATTAAACATCTTCTTCCCTCTGACATTCTTGGGAAGAAAAGTTCAGAAAGAGGGTTGGGCAGGTCATGACTATTTCCTATTTCAGATAGTGTCACCTTTGTCACTCAGGAGACAGTTTTCCAGGAAATGAACGGATTACTGAAGGAATGTATAATTGAATGCAATGACATGTGAACTAAAAAGATATTAGCCATCTTTCCAGTTTTCTGTCAGCTCACAATGTGATGGCAACCTCTTTTGCGATCACTCAACTAATGCATGAAAAAGATTAGGACAGTCATTTTAGGTTATGCATTGCTTGGATGTCAGGAACTCTGAAAGGATACCAGAGGAGAAAATGTGAAGGATAGTGTTTTATTAATATTGTTAATAACAATATTATTATTGTTATCCTTATTACTAATAAGTATTATTATTATTGCCAGATTTGTTGATTTGCCATCATATTTCAAACTTTTGCCTGTGCTACTTTGAATACTCTTAACAGTCCTTCAAGGAAAGTATCATTATCCCCATCTGATAGATGAACAACTTAAGTCTCTGAAATAGTGGATAATATTTTTTTTAATCACACTATCGAGTGAGACAAAACTGAAATCCACTTTTGTTTTCTTTAATATTTGAATCTTTGCCACTATACCAGAGATCAGAAACCCTTTTTTTAGAAATGATTGGAATGTAACTTATTTTAAAAATTACATATCCTTATTGGTTTGCATACTATCATACAATCTTTCATTTACATTGTATTACATTCATGTGTATTGTGGGTTTCCCTCCTTACAATCCTCTTATTAACTACATTCATTAAAGTGTGTAAGCCAGCTATTTCATGCCTTGTGCCTTAATATCCTCATTTTAGATAGCTAATTTCTAATTTGCCCATCCCTATAAAACCAGTACTGTGAGGGAACAAGAATGTAACTCTCCTAGGCTCAGTGGGCCACGTGATCTCTCTCACAGCGACTCAACTCTGTCACTGAGTACAAAATGAATGACAGTAGCTATGTTCGAATACAGCATTATTTACAGACACTAAAAATGGAATTTCACAGCATTTTTACATGTCAGGCAATATTATTCTTTGGGGTTCCCCCCCAACTTTTTAAAAATAGTAAAATCTTTCTGGTCATGGATGCGGCAAAACCAAGTGCTAGGCCAGTTTCGGCCTGTTGGCCATCGTTTACTGACCCACGAGCTATGTTAAGCTGCCTCTCTAATGATGACTTAGGAAAATAATCAAGTGAAAGCAACCGAGCTGTGCATTTTACCTAAGGGGCCAAATCAACTACGGAAAAGCTTATGGCTTGAACACCCAATGAAATGCTTTGATTTTGACATAACACAAAAATGCCTGGATTTTGCTCTCTTCATCTTTCAAATTAGGTCCCTATTCTTTGAGTCTACTCAGTATGCCTGAACCAAAAAAATTCCATGAAATAAAAATTTAGAGATGGAAGATATTTCATGGAGAGCCAGATGTATGGACTTCATTAAAGAAAATGTAGAAGATTCTTTTGACTCTTTCATTCCTTGTAAAATGAAGTTCAAAACCACATAAGGAAGAAAGCTCCATGTGTGTGTTTAACCCTAAAATGACAGTGGTAGAAAGGTGTCTGCCTTTCTAGAAACATCTTTTTAATCACCTTTATTTTAGAGTTAAACATAAAGATGAGTTTTTCGGAGCAAGTCTGAGTGAAAAAGAGAAGTATGCCAAACATGAGCATCTACCTTTAAGTGTCCTGCTCTGGCATTGCCCTCAGAGTTGTGCTCATACTTATTCTTTCATTTTGTGTTTGATGATCCCTTTTCTGTTTCCTCCTCAAACTCTCCCTATCTAGATTAGCCCTTTCTGGTTGCCGGGAGCATAAACTGTGTTGTGTTTTAATGGGTGGTGGCCTAGTGTTAAGAAGCTGCGCTGCAATCCCAGAAGCACATGGTTTGAATCCACCATCTGCTCCGTGGGAGAATGATGGGCAGTCTCTTCCTGTGCGATTAACTGCGTCCAAAAACCTGCCAGAGGATCAGCTCTGGGTCTGTTCTAACCATATGGTACACAACAATAATAACAACGTAAACATGGGGGAGTTCTGGGAGCATACTCCATAGAGAGTTGTGCTGCTACTACCCCAAAGCAGTTGGTGGTTTAAATTCACCAGTGGCCTCTCAGAGGAAAGAACAACAATTTTCCCCAATGTGATTTATAGCCTTGGCAACTCAACGGAATGCCAGCGATGAGTTAGTTCTGCCAATCAGTGAGTGAGTGAGTGAGTGAACATAAATCACAGGATGAGAGTCTTAGGTTTCATTAACCAAGACTTCCTTTTAACATGGTATCTACAGCTGAAGGTTCTGATAAAAGTCATCTAACATAGTGGTTTCAACCTTTCTTAACCTGAGAGTATCTGCTGTGACATAATAGAAACCCTGAAGCTCACCATACCAGGGGCTGCAAAGTCCCTATTTTCCAAGAAGTTCAGTAATATACTTTCCCAACTCAAACATATAATACAATCCCTAAATTTTAAAGACCTTAAATTCTAGTGGTATTCTATAAATGTAATGATACTACAAACTTCTAGTAGTTGTGGTGAAAGCACAACATTCTATGTAATGCACTTCTTGGTTTTGGTAAGCCAAATATTTGGTGTATCCTCTCATCTTATGACTGAGAGCCTTGATGCCTTCAATAGCCAGGTGGCTTACACATGTCAGTGAGCTTGTTGTTAGGCTTTGAGTTGCATATGACTCACAGTGACCCTGTGAAGAACAGATCTGAACTCTGTCTTCTCCTTATCATCTTTGACATACTTGAGCCCATAGCTGCAGTCACTGTGTCAGTCCTTCTAGCTGAGCATTTTCCTCTCTAGCTGACTTTCCCCCTTTCCAAGCATGATGTCCCTTTTCAAGGAACAGATGCTCCTAACAACATGCACAAAGTATGTGAGAAAAATGTTATGCCATTCTTGCTTCCAAGGAGCACTCTGGCTGCACTTTTCTCAAGACATACGTTTGTTCTTGTGGCAGTCCATGGGATATTCAGTACTCTTCTCCAGTACCACAACTCAAAGGCATCAATTCTTCTTCTGTCTTCTTTATTCATTGTCCAGATCTCAGATGTATAGCGAGCGATTGAAAAGACCATGGCTCGAGTCAAGTGCACCTTAGTCTTTAAACAGACTTCATTGTTCCTTAGTATCTTGGAGAGGTTCCTAACAGCCGACTTTGCTGATGCATTGTGCTTCCTGACTGCTGTTACTAAGGGTGTTGATTGTGGGCCCACGTAAGATGAAATTGTTGACGATCTCAATCTTTTCTCCATTGTGATGTTGCCTATTGGCCCAGTGGTGAAGATGTTGTCTTCTTGATGTTTAATTGTAATCCATCTCAGACTGCAGTCTATGATCTTTCTGCAGCAAGCAGAAGTTCTCCTCATTTTTCAGCAAGCAAGTCTCAAGTCCTCGTCATTTTCAGCAAGCAGGGTTGTATCACCTGCATAATGCAGGTTGTTGATGGATCTACTTTCTGATCCTTTTTGTTGTCAGTGAGCTAAGGAGGGGCAAAGCTATGTCTCACATCTACTTCTGTTTCTCATACTGAACACTATCTTTTCTCATCTTTCAACATAGTCATTATAATTGTAGGAGCCTTGGTGGGCTACAGTTATACGCTGCTAAGCAAAAGGTCAGTAGTTTGAATCCACCAGTTGCTCTGCAGGAGAAGATGGAGAATATCCTCTTGGAAAGGTTTATTGTGGGTCAGAGCTGACTTGAAAACAGTCAAGGGGGTTCTTTGATTTTGCCTTATTTTACTAAGCAATTAAAAAGAGTGTAGATGAAACTTTGGTATGAAACAAATTAAATATAAATAGTCTCCTGCTTTATACTTTCATCAAATTGTGTGACCCTATGATTATCCCCCTCTCCCTCCACCCATCCTCACCCCTCTGCTCCTACCCTCCCTCCCAGTGGATCCTCATACATTTTACTAGTTATCTATCTCTACAATAATTGTCTTATCCAGTATTTGTCCTTATGGGACTGAGTTAGTTCACTCAACATAATGCTCTGCAGTCCCTCCCAAGTTAGGTAGGACTTACAAAATCATTGCTCTTATGTGCTTCATGGCATTCCATCATGTACATGTACCATAATTCCCCAAACCATTTGATTGTGGTTGGACATTTGGGCTGTTTCCATGTTTTGGGGATGGTGAATAACACTGCTATGAATATTGGTGTATAATAAATAAGATTTTTTAATTGTGATTTTCATGAAAGTTTATAGAAAATTTAGATTTTCATTCATTGTTGCACATTTTCCTCCCTCCCCTCTCCCAGTTCACATTCTTTTTTTTTTAATATTCATTGGTGGTTCCACAGTTCCCCCCCTCCGCCTTCCTCTTCCCCTTGTACACTTTCCCATTGCATCTTTTATTCTGTACTGTTGTCATACCTATAATGCCTGATCATATATTCCTTTTAAGCAGTTCTTCCCCTCATCTGTTTCAATGCAGTATTGATTATCTATGCACTCTTTTCCTAATCACATTCTTTTCTAATAGGACATAGTGATTAAAATTACTAGGGCATTAAAAGTAACACTTAGAAACCAAAGATGGAGACCTTTAATTTATTTTTTTTATACAGACCTCTCAGAGGAGAAAATTACTGTTTGGGTACCACTGCAAACCAGGAATAGAGGCAGAGTAGCTATAAATTTGAGAATAACAAAAAGAGCTTAAGAACTGACATTTTACTATCCAGAGCTGTAGGATGGACCCACTTTGTTAGCTCTTTGTTCTCTTCCAGCCTGATGATAGTTACAAATGGAACATTGTGTGAACTTTTTCATTGTCATTGGGAAACAGAAGAGTTGTGGCTTAATAAATGTACAACATGAAGTTTAAAAAATTATCAAGTCCTCCTGTGAAATGATTGTCATTAGACAGGGATGCTCTTACTACACGCTTTACTAATGGCAAAGAAAGAAGGGGGGAGAGCCTACTTTAAAAAAATTTTTATTTAAGTTCTCTCATTCCAAAAAGAAGCTTATAAACTTACTCATGAGCCTATTTTGTAAAAGTGTCTATCAATACCTCGTATATTGTTAGAAAAGAAAACAAGACAACTATACACAAATCTGTGCATGTAATAAAATTGTGTAGTGCTCTCCTTCACATGTGTCCACATCCACCTCAAAAAGGAGTGTATGTAAAAACTGGTGAAGCTGAAATAAGATAGTTGAGATAATAGTGTGCCATTATAAATCTCCTGGTTTTGACAACTTAGTCCAGTTTATGCAAGAAGTCATCATAGTGAGAAGCTGAACAAAGGGTACTGGGAATGTTCTAAACTGTTCTTGCAACTTTTTAAGTAAAAATTAAACACATAGTGACCATGTAGGACAGAGGAGAACTTTCTCTGGAGGTGTCCAAGGTGGTCGTCTTTCCAGGAGCAGACAGCCTCACCTTTTTCCTGTGGAGCAGCTGGTGGGTTTGAATGCTCGACCTTTTGGTTAGGAGCTGAGCTCTGAGTTGCCAAGGCTCTTTAAGACAAAGAGTATTACAAATTTCCAAATATTTAGACATTGAAATAAGTTGAAAAATACCCTCTCCTGAGCTTATTTAGTTTTATGATCAATTTTTGCCTTATAGGGTTATTTTTCTTTTAATGGATATTCCTATCACTAGTAACCTAAATTATCAAGTTTTCTTTTTAAATGAATTTAATTAATATATGTTTAAGCTAATAGCCTGAATTGATTTTAGTTTACAGGCAGCCACAAAGTCAAATGATGGGTGAGAGTCCAAAATTAAAGAGACATTCGCTTAGTCTTTAATTTTGGTGTATTTTATTTTTGCCTCTTCTCAGACTCATCTAAGTTTGCCTGTGATTGAGATTTTCACACAATTCCCCAAGAAGCAGAAAGTAGAGATGGCTTGCCTATGTTGTAGGTGAGAATTTCTACTTCAGCAGACTTTGGGGAAGGCAGACCTTCTCTATCTTGCTGATATGCCTAAGACGTGATCTATTTATATTACAGACCATATGCAAAGCCTGGCAAGCCTTCCTGCAAATGAGCTCATCGCCTGTGCCCTTAAAATAGGAGGCTGGGAGGGGGCGCTGAAGGCATTAGGGACTTTGCCCAACCATTATCCCTCTTGGTGCTGATTGAACAGGAAGGATGGGCAAAAGCTTTGATTTCTGACAGGAAGGATAAATAATAAATACGTGTCAAGGGGAACTAGATGCTCTCCTTGGTCTTTTTTGCAGATCATCAAAGTCAAGTTCTTAAAGACTTGAGTACTTTATAATGGGTTTCCTTTTTGTGTGTGTATTGTGCAAATGGCAAGACCTGATAACTTTGGATTGTTCTCACTGGCAGTACTCCTTCAAAGGGTGATGCGTTTATCTCAAGTTACCTTCCAATCAACAAGTACTTATTGAGCCCTTTTCCAGTGTCAAGTAAATTTATCCACAAGGAAATAAGGAAGAGCAATTGCTAACTTCCAAAGCTCTCAGACAGAGGAAAGAGAGAAGAGAACACATAAGCATCTTTTAATAAATGATATATCATGAAAGAGGCACTTACAAGGTTCAGAGAAAGGATTTGAGAAGGATTATTAACTGGTTAAGACTGAGTGTCTTCACTTAGGCCCTCAGAAGGATGTATTTTGAAGGATATTGTGTTTTCTAAATGACTTTAAATTTGTGTTCCTGTTTATTTTTTAAAATATTTAATTGTGGTTTGAGTGAATGTTTACAAAGCAGATTAGTTTTTCATTCAACTATTCACAGATATGCTCAGTACCATATTCATTTCAATACCCACAATGTAATCACACCTTTCTGATCTCCTCGTGATTCTGATTTCCATTAATCTTTCTCTAATTCTTAATGTCTTCCATTTCTTTAGTGATAATATGCTGATCATTCTTTTAGTGGACATTGCATTTCCTTTCGTCCATCACAATATGTACCTATTATGTATTTAGGGAGCTCTGATGGTGTATTCTATAGGAAGTTACACTGATAATCCAAAGATCAGACCACTCTAGTGGTTCAGATCCACCAGGGAGTCCAGGGGAGAAAGATGTTCAGTTTCCTCTTGTGTGATATACAGCTTCAGAGACTCAATAAATGTTATCTGTTGGGGCAGAGGGCAAGGGAGGGAGAGAGGGAGAGAGCAAGGGAAGGAGGGAGAGAGAGAATATTACTAATTTTTACTCCTCACTTTTTCCCTTCTCATCCCTGGCAGCCATCCAAGAATGATTCTATCTATATGTGAACCTGTCTTTAACTTATTATAACTGTAGTCTTATGCAATATATGTCTTTTTGTGATGAACTTATTCCACTTGGCATGATAACCTTCAGATGGATCCATACTTTGCAGTGTTTCTTGAACTCTTTAGTTTTCGGTGTTGTACTTCATTGGTGAATGTTTCATAGTTTTTATTTATACATATATCTGTTGGTGGGCACTTTAGTTGTTTCTCTTTGCCATTGTAAATAATGCCACAATGTGTATGAATGTGTGTATCCCATAACTGGGTGTTGATGCCTCATTAAAATTTTATGTTTTAATTTTGGTGGAAGTTACACACACACGCACGCACACACACACACACACACACACACACACACACACACGGTTCATATAGAAGAATTTGTATCTCATTGGTTTTAGTGCTTCCATTATTCTTTTAGAGCCTGTATCACCATGTGATTTTGGTGCCTTCATTTACATCTAAGCTCTGTTCAAACAAGTCTTTTGCTTGAATTTGAATGGAGGGAGATGGCTTCAAGAACTGTGGCATGCCACTGCACTGGCTCAAAGGGACTGTGGAACTCAAGAAGAACCTGGCCTGGAGCAGCAGGAGTATATTTCAAGTATTAGTGAATACTTTGAATGTCGTCTTTATTTGTGCCAACATACAAAACCTCCCTAATAGTAAATGTAGTGGTACACATTCAAGAAAGAAGTGCACTCTCTGCTCCTAATTCCAACCAGAAGTGAGTTGGATACTTACTTGCTGTTGTTAGGGGTCATGGAGTAGACTCTTGTCTCGTAGTGGCCTCATCTGACAGAGTACTACTGGCCTCCTATAATTTTCTGGGCTGTAATCTTTTGGGGAGCAGATCACCAGGTCTTCTGACTATATTGGGAAGCTGGCTGGATTCAGATTGCCAACTTTTTGCTTAGCAGCTGAACACTTAGTGGTATGTTACCAGGGCTCTTTGGATGTCAGTTTAGTACATGAAGAATACGTCAGTCCTTCTCCTGCTTTCACATGACCAGCCAAGCTGTGTCCACGACAGTGCATTGCACACACATTTGAAGCTTGCTCATTTCAGAAAAGGAAGAAATCTGATCTTCTTGAGCCAGCAAACAAAGCCTTGAGATTATTAAGACCCCTTGTGAAACTCCTTTATGAGAAGCAGTAGTTATTCATTTGCTTCTTTTGAAAGTGAAAATGCAGAAACATAAATAATTACTCTGGAAACAGACCTGCAGCTGTATTTTTTATAATTAAGCACAATATTGGCAAATTCTTTTTAAACCCGTGGAAAAATAGCATCATTAATCAAGTGAAAGAGTGCTGTTCAGAGTGCTGTCAGCTTTGGAGTTTTGTATCTATTTAATTTATACATTTGATTTGGTTTTATAGTTGAGCGAGAGCTATGTTTTATATTTGGAAGGATTATTAGTTTAAGAAATTTAACATTTAGTTTAATGTTTAAAACTATTTAAATAAAATTAAATTCAGTATTATCAAAGCCTACGTTGGGAGCCTGTGAGAACTTACAAGAGAGATTTCCAGGTTTTTAACATTTTAAGAACTGTTGACATAAAACACAGAGGAAAATACTTTCTAGAAGGCATGATATCTGAGATGGATTTTGAAGACGGAATAGAAGATTGTGGACCATTAACAGTTCTTGGTCCAGGGATTATAGCTACTGTCTTATGACCAAATTCTGTTCTGAGGACTGCATGGGCATTATTTCTGACAAAAGTCAAATCTCTCTCTTCTTTCTTATCAGTATCTTTGTGCATTTCATTGGCAAACACCTGGGATTGGTAACCTCAGGAAAGTTGACACTGCAACATTGCATGTAGTACATACTAATAATGATAAGGGGGATGTGTGGGGAAAAGGATGGTAATAAGTATAGTTTGTCAGAACCTTAGTTTATGCATCATAAATCAGGGACTACCTATGATATGTCTAAAATATTGGACTATTACGTAGTGTAAAGCTTCTTAGGCCTTTGTGACATATAGGGGGACATGCTGGAGGATAACCCTGAAGGTGATGGTAGGTTGCAGGAGGACCTTTTTTGGTGAAGTCTCTTCTGCATGCTAAAGAACTTGGCTTTTATCTCCTGGGCCCATGCCTTTCATGAAGCCTGCAAAGGAGACTAAATAGTATTCATCCCCCAGGGTAGCCCCCAAAGTGAGATGACTTTGGAGACTTTTTGTTTTGTTTTGTTTTCTTTTGTCTAAAACTCTTGCATCAAACATGCATCTTTCTCATTATTTTATTTGCATTTATTTAAATATAAAAAAAGTCTGCTTTACTTGTGTATCTGTCCTGTGACACTCACTGCCTTGCCTCCAGCACAATATCGGGGAAACATCTGAAGCTTCTGTGCATCACAGTGTGGTCCTCTCTACAGGGAAAAGTTGAGCTGTGGACTTTAAAAGAAGGAGCTGTGGGATCGGATTTGTATTTTTGCAAAGTCATTGTCATGCCACTCGAGGAAGAGTATAGAGGGGGAGAAGCAGAGGCAGGGAAATCGCTTAATTGTTTGGGGTGGCCTAATGACAAGAAGCTGTGCTGCAATCCCAGAGGCACAGAGATCGAATCTTCGCAGCTGCTCTGGGAAAATGAACAGTCTCCTCCTGTGTGATTAACTGCCTCTGAAAACCTGCTGGAGGGTCAGCTCTGGGTTGGTTCTGACTCAAGGGTACATAACAACGACAACAACATGGGTGGTTTACAGTTCAAAAGGATGGTTTTAGTAATTATTTTCTCTCCCTCTGTGGTGGGAAAACATGATGAGTGAAATTAATATCACCAAATTTGACATGTAAAACATGTTGAAATGCCAAGTGTTTTGATATATACATAATTAATACAGTAAGAAAAATTAAAGTAAGAGGCATAAAAAGAGAATGTTCCAATATAAGAGCTATCTTGGTTTAGATATGACCTTGGCCATGTGAGACAGAGTCCCTCAATAAAAGTGGCTTGAACAACTTACGGATTTATTTCTTTATCTCTTAATGGAAGAGTCCAGTTAGCGCTGCTCTGCGAAGTAGTCAGAGATCCAGGCAGTATTTCTGTAATCTTTCTACCATCTCTGTGGTATTCATTTGCCAGTGTGATCCAGGATGGGTCCGCATTACAGAACAAACACAGTGTTCTCTCTTCTGAGAGGAGAGTTAGAGGGGACATAGCTCTTTTCCTTAAGGGCACATTAATGCTCATGACTAGATACGCTGACTCATGGCTTCCCCATGTGACAGAGCAGAACTCTTCTGTAGGATTTTCTTGACTATAATCTTCATAAAAGCAGATCTCCAAACCTTTTCTTCCATTGTACCACTTGGGTGGGCTTGATTTACTAACCTTTTGGTTACTAGCTGAGTGCAAACTATACCATGCAGACACATTTCTACAGTTACGTACTTGTGTTCCCCTCCTGCACCATTAAACAGTACTATGGCTTCACTTGCTTAAAAGGGAAGCAGGACAATATAGACTTTATTCCAGGTAACATGTGTTCAGGTAAAAATTGAGGGACGTGTCAATGTGGAAGAAGTTGAGAATGCATATTTGGGCCACAGAGGCCGTAAGTGAGTGAAACGTTCCCACCAAATTCTGGAAATTGAATTGATGGTGAAGCATTGACAGATGAACAAGAGTAGAAGTCATCATTGAAAGCCTAGAAGAAGAAGCCAACCTGTGGGGAAGAACCCTGATGAGGTTCCTGACTTAGAATAGTGGTAGAAGTAAGAAAGGGAAAATTATGGAAAATGAGGAATAAATACAAGACTATGTAAGAAAGAGCCATTCTCTGCCCCTGGTTCCGCAAACACACACAGTCTCTTAAACAATCTCGCTGCATTCTGAAAACCCAGGAAATAAGCTTTTTAGCCAGACAAGACTAAATTGCCTAACCTCATGACAAAGACTTGACATATGGCTGTTTTAGTCCTTACTTTTAAATAAGGATGAATGTGCAATGAAGGACTACTAAATATTTGAGGAAAGTTTGTAACCTAAAAGACAAAGACTAAGTAAAAAAATTATCTAGACAAAGTGATATTTCAACGGTCAGTCCAGATTTAAATAAACAAAATGAATTCACTCTCATACACATAGACATATTTGAGAAAATACTTGCATCTATAAAAGGATACAATGCACAAAAGTTTTTTTAACTTGAAAGTCTGATTGCTAGATTAAGAACTACAAAGAAGGTACAGAGCAAGATAAAAAAAGACTCTACTATAATTGGTTATGTACTATCGAGTCTCCTGTGACTCATAGCAACCCTGTGTACAACAGCCCTAAACCCTGCTCTATCCTGTGCCAATCCTATTGTCTCTGACACACCTTCCTCCATTACCCCAGTCACTGAATCAATCCATCTCATCGAGGGTCTTCCTCTCCTGCACTGTCCCTCCACCCTCCCAAACATGACATCCCTCTCCAAGGACTGGTCCCTCCTTGCAACATGTCCAAAGTATGTCAAATGGAGCTACAGATTCCTTGTGTCTAAGGAGCAGCCTGGTTTAACCCTTTCTCAGCTGAACCTGTTTGTTCTCTTAGCAGTCCATGGTATATTCAATACAAGTCTCCAACACCATAGCTCAAAGGCATCAATTATTTTTTATATGTATATTTATTTTTACTTTTAAAAATTATTTTGTGTGTGTGTATTGTCAAATTGGATCTGACTGGTACAGGAGGAGATTGTCCCTCCTTTTCCTGCAGAGTGTCTGGTGGATTCGAACCACGTACCTCTGGGATTACAGTGCAGCTTCTTGCCGCTAGGCCACCAGAGCTCCCTTGGCATCAATTCTTTTATCATCCCTAGTCATTGCCCAGATTTCTGATGCATAGCAAGTGATTGCAAAGACCATATCCTATATCAGGCACACCTTAGTTTCCAGACTGACATCATTGCTCTTCAGTACTTTGGAGAGCTCTCTGCCAGCAGACTTCCCCAATGCAATATGTCTTTTAATTTCCTGGCTTCTGGTGCCAAGAATGTTGACTGTGGAGCCAAGCAAACTAAAGATGTTTACAATCTCAGTCTCTTCACCATCCATCATGATGTTGCCAATCAGCCCAGTAAGTAGAATCTTTGTTTTCTTGATCTTGAGCTTCAAACATATTGAAGGCTGCAGTCCTTGACCCTCTGCAGCAAGTGCTTCTGGTCCTCCTCAGTTTCAGCAAGCAGGGTTATATCATCTGCATAATGTAGATTGTTGATGAGTTCACATTTCTTCTCATAGAGCCCAGCCTCCCAGGTAATCTATTCTGCATATAGGTTGAAAAGTTATGTAGATAGGAAAGATCCCTGGCATACACCCTTTGCAATTTTGAACCATGCAGTGTTCCCTTGTTCTGTTCTGACGACTACCTCCTGGTCCAAGTATAGGTTTCGCATAAGCATGATCAAGTGTTCTGGGATTCCCATGGTTCAACACAAGAATAACTACATAATTCACCCCATTAACAAAGCAAATAATAATAATAACCATAGGATCTTAGCGATGGATGCAGAAAAGGCATTGGACAAAATCCAACACCCCTTCCTGATAAAGACACTCAGCAAAACTGAAATAAAAGGGAATTTCCTCAACGTATCAAAAGTATACATACAAAACCAAGAGCCAATTTAATTTTCAATGGAAAAAGACTAAAAGCATTTTCCTTGTGAACAGGGACCAGACAAAGAGACCCACTATCACCATTTCTATGCTAGGGCAAAATGAGAAGAGAAGGAAATAAAAAGCATCAAGATCAGCAAAGAGACAGTTAAATTGTTGCTATATGCAGATATGATAGTGTACACAGAAAACCCCCAAGACTCACAAAAAAACCTGCTAAGAGTTAGCAGACTAGTTTAATAGGGTTGTTTGATACAAGATCAATATCCAAAAATTAGAATATAAAAGAAAACACAGAGAAGGAAACTAAGAAAGCAGTACCATTTACAATAGGCAACCACAAATAGAGATGCTTGGGAGTGAATAACTAGAGACACTATAAAAACCTGTAAAAGAAAGCTACGGAATATTTCTGCGAGACACAAAAAAGACCTAAATAAGTGGAAAAATGTACCCTGCTCATGGATAATAATACTCAATATTGTGAAAATGACAGTCCAGCCCAAAGCAATTTGTATGTTCAACACAATCCCAATCCAGATACCAAATTCACTTTTTAAGGATATCGAAAGGGAGATTGTCAAGTTTATTTGGAGAGGAAAGTGACCCCGAATTGTGAATTTGGAGAAGAAAGAAACCCAAAATAAACAAAGCACTTAATGAAAAACAAAAATGAAGTGGGAAGCATAGCACTCATTGACCTCCAAACCTACTACACAGCAGTAGTAACCAAAACAGTATGGTACTGGTACAGACCAATGGAACAGAATTAAGAACCCAGAAATGGAGGCAGCTATCTATGGTTAACTCATATTTGACAAGGAAATAAAACCTATCAAATGGAGAAATGACAATCGCTTCAACAGATGGTGCTGGCAAAACTGGACTGGTGCCTGCAGAAAGCAGAAGCAGGACCCACATCTCACACCATACAGAAAAATTAACTCAAGGTGGACCTGGGAATAAAGCCTAAAACTGTAAAGTTCATCAGAGACAAACTGGGATCAAACTTAGAAGGCCTAATCTATGATATAAAGAGACTGTCAAATATAGCCAGATATGCATAATCCGAAAAGGATAGAACTGATGAATGGGGCCTTCTAAAGATTAAATCTCTGTGCTCATCAAAACCTTTTTCTATCAGAGTGAAAAAAACCCCTACAGTCTGGGGAAACCCCCCCCAATATTTGGCAATACCATTTCAGACAAGGATCTCCTATCAAAAATTTACAGAATTGTACAAGAAAAAGACTGATAACACAATAGGGGTAAAATACACGGAAAGAATTTTGATATAGGAAGATTTTTGGATAGCCAACAGACACATAAAGAAATGCTCAAAATCACTCACAATAAGAGAGATGCAAATCAAAACCACAGTGAGACACCATCTCACTCCAGTAGCAGTGGCAACGTTTAACAGGGAAGCAATTAAGAAATTTTGGAGAGTATGTGGAGAGATAGGAACTCTTATACACTATTGGTGGGATTGTAAAATTGTACAATCACTCTGAGAGGCAGTTTTGCATTTCCTCAGAAAACTGAACATAGAAATTTTGTATGACCCAGCTATTCTGTAAACTGCTTGGAATATACCCCAAGAAAATGAGAACTGAGGCTCAAACAGAGACTTGTACATCAGTATTGATAGCAGCGTTATTCACCATCGCAAGAATATGGAAACAACTCAAATGTCCAATAACAGTAGAATGGATGGAGAAACAATGGAATATTATACAGCACACAGGAGCAATGATTTTGTCAATCACTACCTAACTTGGAAGGGACTGGAGAACATTATGCTAAGTGAACTAACTCAGTTTGGCCATAAGGCCAAATATAAGAGCATTATTAAAAAAATATATATGAAGGGGAGCTCTGGTGGTCTAGTGGCAAGGAGCTGCAACTACAATCCCAGAGGCGCACGGTTCGAATCCACCAGATGCTCTGCCGGGGAAGGAGGTACAATCTCTTCCTGTACCAGTCAGATCTAATTTGATGGTACACTCACACAAAAATAATAAAAAAATAAAATAAAATAAAAATAAATTAAAAAATTTAAAAACAAGACAAATAAACAAACAAAATATATATATATGAGGATCCAAGGGGGTTGTATGGTTGGGGGGGGGTTAATCATAGGGTCTCAAAATTTGTTGAGTAGAGGAAGGAGTGGGAAGAGGAAATGAGAAAGATCTGGTGTGAAATATAATGTATACAAACTTTATTAATAAACCAGTGTAAAATAAAATTTTTATGAACTTTTTAAATAAATCAGTATAAAATTTTTAAAAATTTAAAAAGGTCACCATAGAAATTCCATATGACCAAGCTGTTCCGCTACTTAGAATATACCCCGAGAAAATTAGGACTGAGGCACAGAGATTTGTACCTCAGTGTTCATAGCAGAGTCATTCATTCACCATTGGAAGACTATGGAAACAGCCCAAATGTCCAACCACAATCAAATAGGTAGAGAAATTATGGTAGGTACATTCACATTCACACGATCGAATACTACACAGCACTCAGGAGCAATGATTTTGAAAATGACTACCTAAATTGTGGAGACCATTATGCAAAATGAACTAACTCAGTCCCCTAAGGACAAGTACTGTATAAGATCATTATTGTAGAAATAGATAGCTAGTTAAACATGTATGAGGATCCAAGGAGGGGGGAGAGTCAGAGCAGAAGGGTGAGGATGGAGAGGTTGGGTTAATCATAGTGTTGCATTATTTGATGCATGGAGGGAGGAGCAGGCAAAGGAAATGGGAAAGACCCAGTGTGAAAACAATGCATACAAACTCTGTAAGTAAACCAGTCTAAAATAAAAAGTTTATTCTTTTTAAAGGAAGAGTAGCATAGAACCAAGTCTAAGGCAATGACATTAAGATTTGTTTAAGCTATTGTGATAACTGTCTTCCTTGCTTTCCCATCACTCTTTGCAATGATGACTGCCACTTGACCTAACTTTGATGGTCAGACTTAGCTTTTCTGATTAAAAGAGGCATATGTAGCAAGCATGGACCTTTCCCCCTTCTCCAAAGTTTTGCCATGAGCAAAGCAGCAGCATTTTTAAAACCTTAATGAAAAAGCCAACAGCTCTGTAGATGCATTGGCAATGTATCAGTTAGAAATTGCATTCAGCTGCTGGTAATAAAAGCCCATAATAAAGTGGCTTAAATTATAGCTTTATTTTTCTCCCGTGAAAAGTAAGTCCAGAGTGGGTGGGCCAGGGCTGTAATAGTAGTTGCATGATATAACTAGGGACCTTTTGGTGCTTCCCCCTCCTCCCTTGGCCATATTTTGAGTATGACCTTCATCTTCTTACTCTCAAAAAGGCTTTCAGAGATCCAACCATCATATTTTAAGTTCGGGCACAACGAAGGGGAAAGAAAAGAGGGCATGTGCCAACTAGGTTCAGTTTCTTAAAAATGCCTTGCTGGCAAAAGAGGACACTGAGAGGCACACAAAAATAAAAGGTAAATGGAAAAGAGCAAAGGTGACAACGGTACATACTCTTATATAAACAATCCTGCAATTATAGTAATAAACAGTCTATGTTTGAATACGGAGGTAGATGTGTGTGTGTGTGTGTGTGTATGTCTGTATGTCTGTATATATATATATTCGTGTGTGTGCTTGGCAGAGAGTATTTCTGCATATATCTTTATATGTACTGTATATATAATAGGGAGCTCTGAAGGTTTAGTTGGTAGGTGGCTAACTCAAAAGTGCAGTTCGAATCCACCAGCTTCTTGGGAGGAACATGAGCAATCTCCTCCCATCTAATTTACAGCCTCTGAAAACTTCTTGGAAGGTCAGCTATACGTTTTGTTCCAACTCAACAGCAATGAGTTGAGTCAAGTCTATATAATAGAGCATTCAAGGACATAAAGTATGAAAATTTTTTTCTTTTAAATTTTTTTAGCCTGTCTTTATTTTTGTTTCTTAGGTGTGTCTCTGGTAAACAGCATATTGATGGGTTTGATTTCCCCCCCCCATCCAATCTGCTACTATTTTCTCCTTATTGCTACCTTTAAACCATTCACGTTCAGTGTCATTAATAAAAGGCAAGATTTTAATGTTGTGATTTTGTTAGCTTCTTTCTTTACTATGGCTGGTTTCTTTGATTTATTCACTTTTCTGTGGCATCTCTGTGAAAAGGACTTCCTTTAATATTTCTTGGAACTTTGTGATCTTGTTTTCATGAACTCCCTTAGTTTCTACTGATCTCTCTTTCATATCTGGTGAACCATTTTGTTGGAAACAACATTTTAGGATGAAAGTTGTGGTTCTTTGAGATTTTGGTATATTCCATTCTACTATCTTCTTGCTTGCATAGTTTCTACTGGGTAATTAAACTTATTTCTATTTTCCATTTTTATAGGTTACTCCCCATTCTGGTATATTTGACTACAGTATGTCTTGGTGGTTTTTTGTTTGTTTGGGGGTGGTTTTTTTGGTTTTGGTTTGGTTTTGTGTGTTTTGTGTTTGGTTGGTTCTTTTTTTTTTTTTTTTAAAGATCTATTCTGTGTTCATTCAGCTTCTTGGATGAAAGTATGAAAATTTCTTAACCTAACACCTTGAGGGTTGAGTCACTGGGCTAAGATGCCTAGGACCATGGTCTGAGGACATCCAGGTCAATTGACATAGTCCTCAAACAAACTGTTCTCTATCCTGCTTTGGTGAGTAGGATCTTAAAAGCTCTCAGGCAGCCATCTAAGTTGCAGCTACTGATCTTTTTTTGTCCAGAACAAAGAAGAGTGAGAAAAAGCAACCATTAAAGGGCATGCTTATCCTAGAGTATCTGTGTAGCCCATGAATCACACTGCCTCCTCTAGTCTGAGACTGAAAAAACCCACTAGTGCCTGACTGCTGCTACCAGCTGCCCTGATCATGTTCACCACAGGAGGTCCTTATAGAGTAGGAGAAAAATGTAGCGCACAACTCAACAATCATTTGCAAAACCAGCCTTCCTGGTCTGATAGACACTAAAGGAACTGCCCTAGAGGAACTGCACTAGAGGAACATGGCCCTTAGATTCCCTTTAGATTGGGAATGGAACCCACCTTGGGGATCACTTTTAAGTCAAACAATAGACAAGTTTATAAAGAGAAGGATGAAATGTACTCCTCACAACAAAAGCGCAGCATCTGCCCCAAAATCAAGTTCAAGGGATTGGGAGGGGCAGGAATAGAAGAACAAATAACAGTGGGGAATCCAGGAAGGAAATGGAAAGAATGCTGTTACGTTGAGGGGATTACAACTAATCTCACAAAACAAAATGTATATGAATTGTTTAATATGAAACACATTAGCTCTGTAAACTTTCACCCAAATCACAGAGAAGTGTTATAAATGCATGCATACATACATACATACATGCATACCTTCCTGGAAGTCCCCTTTAGTTAGTGACTTCTGCTTATATCCCATTGGCCAGGACGATGCCAAGTTCTTAGTTTCAAGGAAAGGAGAAACTTTCTTTTTAGCTGTCCACAGTGTCTCTTTAAATACTGTCAGGATTCGAGTAGTGCAGGAAAGAGAAAATGGACATTTAGATAGCGAGTAGCCTTTGAAACACTGAAGTATGACATCACTGATTTCTTGATCCAACCTCAGACTACTTGAAAGTGAGGAAAAGAAACCGTTACTTGTTTAAGGAACTGTTACTGGCTGTCAAACACATTGCTAACCAAAATAAACTATAGATGTTAGTTCATTTGAAGTTTAGAATTGACTTCTTGATTTGTTAATGTGTGCTATTGAGTTTATTTTGCCTCAGAATGACCTTATGGAACAAACATCCTGCCACATCATTCTCCCTTGGAGAAGCAGCTGGTGGGTTTGAACTGCTGACCTTTAGTTAGCAGCTGAACATGTAACCACTTTGCTGTGAGGACTCCTGTGTCATACTGACTGAGGACCACAAATTCATATATATTCAGAGCTAGACTCGCAATTGGAGAGAATCT
The DNA here is from genome assembly GCF_000299155.1 of Elephantulus edwardii. Lineage (NCBI taxonomy): Eukaryota > Metazoa > Chordata > Mammalia > Macroscelidea > Macroscelididae > Elephantulus > Elephantulus edwardii. Next base: position 4,121,835 of record NW_006399865.1, read on the forward strand.
GGCTTGTGTGTGGGGAATGACAAAGAGGAGATTGTGTGCTCTGTCTAAGGTGGGCGGCAGCTGCTGCTACTGAACTGAGCGAATTGTTGTCATACAAGGTTTCCCACTCACTCTTACAGATTATAATTTCAAGAGAACCAGAAAGCTGGATTTTTATGTCTATAACAGATCACAAAATTCGTTTCACACCACAATATAAATAGGAGAGGGGGAAATCGCATTTCTTTCCTTAGTCTATGACCTATCTCCAATCTTCCCTCTTTTGGTTTGAGAAAAAACAAACCAACCAACCCAAAACGAGATGCCAATGACACCTAATAGTCAATCTTGTTGAAATCTTCTTAGTTCATTTTCATTACTTAGGAAACATTGCTTGCTTCTTTTTAAAACTATTGAAATGTTACCAATATGATTTCTGTACCTACTTGTACTAAAGTGTACAAATGTGGGGTTTTTTAAAAAATTTCAGAGTGATGCAACCTCCACCAATGTCTAATTCTAGACTACTTTCATATCTCAGAAAGAAGCTCTATGCCATCTAGTCAGTAGCCATCCCCATCTTCCTTCAGTCTTTGGGAACCTCTAATTTCTTTCTCTGTGGATTTATCTATCCTGGATGTTTCATGTAAATGGAATCATACAATATCTGACCTTTTCTGTGTCTCACGTCTTTCACTGAGCACAATGTTTGCAAGGTTAATCCATGTGATATCGGTATTCTTGGTATCTGGATATATAATATCCAGTAACATGCTATATAGTATGGATATAGCTCAATGTGTGTGTCTGTGTGTGCGTGTGTGTACACCATCAAATCGGATCTGACTGGTACAGGAGGAGATTCCCCCTCCTTCTCCAGCAGAGCAATCCGGTAACCTCTGGGATTGCAGTGCAGCTTCTTGCCACTAGGCCACCAGAGCTCCCTGGATATAGTTCATTTTTAAGATTCATTTATATCAGTTGAGAACATTTGAGTTGTTTTTACTTTTGGACTTTGAGTGTTCACACTCAAGTCTTTGTGTGGCCATGTTTTCACTTCTTTTGGGTATATTCCTAGCAATAGAATTGTTTGGTCTAATGGGATGTCTGTGTTTAACTTTTTCAGAAACTACCAAATGGTTTTTCCAAGTGGCTGTAGCAGTTTGCATTCTCACCAGTTGTTTATGAAGGTTCCAATTTCTCCATACCCAACACCTGTATTGTTTGATTACAGCCATCCTAGTGGTTATGAAGTAGTATATCACTGTGGAGCTCTGGTATATATTGGGAGCTCTGGTGGTATACTGTTAAGAAACTGCACTGCAGTCCTGAAGGCATGCAGTTCAAATCCACCATCTGCTCCATGGGAGAAGGATGGGCAATCTCCTCACATGTGATTATGAGCCTCTGGAAACCCAGTGAAGGTCAGCTATGGGTCAGTTCCATCTTCAACACCACCAGTGACTAATGGTATTGGTTATCTTTTCATGTGGCTATTGGACATTTGTTAATTTTCTTTGAGCACATTCTAGTCAGAATTTTTGGTTCCTTTTTAATTGAATTGTCTCTTTTGTTGTTGTATTTTGTGCCTTTTACATAGTTTGGAATATATGTTAATGCAATTTTTTTGTAGGTTGCAAATGTTGAAAACTGGCAACTAATATGGTTCAAATTAATAATAAGCATGTATTCTCCTGCTTTTCTTTCTAGAAGGGTGTCAGGGTCTGAGATAAGATTTGGCTTTGGCAATCTCCTGGTAGCAGGAAAGAGTCAATATTTTGGTGATTTCTAATGTGCTTTAGAAAATTGGGTGCTGCTAGTCTGGCTGGAAAATGTGGCTCATGTCTTTGAGAGAACTGGTGGTCTAAACACTTGGCTTTGTGTTCAGCTGTCTACCTTGGGCCCATCTCTGTCTCTCTTGGCACTTCACATTCCCTTGAGCTCTGACTCCGACTTCCATTCTGCCAGACTCCAGAGTTCTTCTATGGACTCTCCAGTGGAGAGTCACCTTTTCCCAATGACATCCGGCTCCAACACACTGTACATCTAGAAGTCCAGCTACTTTTTCATAGTGGAACCCATGGCGACATAGTCAAGCTACACTTCAGAGGCTCCTTTGACCTGATCGGGCTGTCAGGCAAGGTGATATGGCTGTTTTGGGGAATGGTAAAAGGCAGCTTCTTCTCAGAATCCCTTAACCTCTGTATTCTCTCCATTTTGGCCAACATATCTTTCCCTTATCAGGAGGAGGCTATGGTAGAGGAAGTCTTCAATAACAAAAACCATAACTACTGCCACTGAGCCAATTCCAACTCATAACAGTCCTACAGAACTGCGTAGAAATACGGCCTTGTGTTTCTGAGACCCTGGTGTTTGCGGGAATTGACTGCCTGATATTTTTCCTGCAGATGGGTTTGAATCACCAACTTCTGGTTAGCAGCCTAATGTTTAACCTTTGGCTACCAAGACTTCTTTTCATAACCAAGATGGCTACCAAATGTATCATTAAGGCTGAAATATAATTGAATGTGAAAGGAGGCACTAACTGGATGGTTTTAATGGATTACCCGTCAAGTCAGGATGTATGGTGGCCCTATTTATATCCTTTTTGTACTGTCGAGGGTGTCCAGTAGGTAGAGATGGAAGGATTGTGTTTTGTCATACTATTGTAGAATTCTATGCAGCTTGGCCCTGGCAGTCTGGCTGTTGGCAACTTAAGAATGATATAAAGTAATCTAGAGAATCTTCTTTCAAGCAAATGGCTAGTCTTGGAGGAATATTGTCCTGCTTCACAAGGCTATTTTCAAATGTCAGAAGATGAATATTCTCTTGAACTTTCTCTTTGAATTTTTCCTGTAATAAATTCTGGTCTCCCTCCAGGCAGCTGAATGACTGAACATTCTGGGGTGAAGGTCATGTAACTGAGAAGGTAAAAGAGTAAAACACTACAGAATGACTAAGAAAATGGTACTTCTGTTACACCTAAAGTATCTCAATTTAAAATATGTTGTTGTTGTTGTTTAATGCCATCGAGTCGTAGACGACTCATAGCGACCCTATGAACGAACAGCCTGAGCACTGTTCGTACATAGAGTTTCCGGGGGCAAGCCATTAGGGAAGCTAATTTAATTCAAGCATTAGTATTTATATCAAACCAAACACATCTATGCCAGATTTCACTTAGAGGCCAGCAGTGTTATGACCCTTGCTGGACAAATCACAGACAGCATTTGTTACAAAATCAGGTTAATGGGGACAGGAAAGGAGCTGTGGAAGGAGAGAATATTACTACTTCCATTTATAAAACAGATAGACAAGCGATACTTTTTTAGGTGAACAGGCCACAAAATGGAGGAAGGAAAGTATGAATAGTTAGATGTAGTAGCAATGACCTACAAATGTCTTGATGTGGAAGTAGAAGTAGAGTATAAGTCCAAATATAAGTGGACTCTGATTGGAAGTCATTCCTCTAAATGGGAAGGTTGAAAACAACTTTGTTTCCCCCCCCAAAAAAATTGAATGTTTATCACTTAGGGCAAGAGTTGCAATAGCCAGCTTTGTAACTCTAATTTTCAGTAGATACCGGTCTTATATTTACATGTAACAACAAATCACATGTTATGCTAAATAACCTGTTACATAACATTGCTCTTTCTCTCACTGTTCAGTATACTTTTTCAAGCCCTCACTTCCACACTGCCACTCATACATTTTTCACCTGAAGTCACTTGAAAATACAGTACCATATTCATTCCACTGCTTAGGCGATTGCAATACTGAAAGACCATGTAGAATGATGTCATTGGAAATTTTGTCCTAGTTCACACATACGCATTATTCCTAGTGAGCTTCACAACATAAACATTTAATTGTATTGTAATAAAATGAAATTTTAGAAGCGTTGATGTAATGGCACCAAGTATTGCAGTTTCAGGCCATTTCTCCAGAAATAATGGCACAACCTGTGTTAAATTTATTTCCCTTACTCGATTATATCATGTTACCTCTATAAGCATTCAAATCTAGCGTTGATTGAGGTCACTTCAGGTTAATGTATCTTCCTCAAACAGTACTTTGTTGTTAAAAATTAAGTAATTGGGAGATGGTCTATAATAGGCAAATCTTAATAAGGACTTTATTTTTTATGAAATAATTTTGAGGAAGAACATTGCTTTATATTTTGGTACATACAGAATTTTGTGAAGAGGGTCAACAGGAGGTTTGGATGTGGGGGAAATAGGTTAAATCTTAATCTACTATAGAAAATAATTAATAGAGATACCTGATGTTGCTAAACCAAGAAATTGTGAGACTATATATGGGGATATCAAGGTATCCACTAGATGATAAAAATCTCTGCTGGTTTTCATTTTCTAGTTAGACTAGAATAGAGTAAATATGAACAAAAAAAGCTTGTTGTTCATTATGGAGTATTGAAACAATAATATTTTTAAAGAAACATTTCAATCATTAGACTAGAATATTTTTCTGTCACCGTCATCTCTTTTGATTAGGAATTTTTTTAAAAAAATCAGAACTAAACAATAAAAAAGTAAATGTAATTATTAAAAAAATATACAGTACTTTTAACAGTACAAAGGAGAGATACAGAACTGTGTCAGTGGAGATAATGGTAGAAGAATGAGGCACATTTTAGAGCTGCCTGGGCGTAGAGTCTCTGAGATTTCATATTTGGATTATGGAGGTTCCTGTTGAGACAAGAAGCAGGATGAATTTTGGTTTCCCAGCTTTGGAGACCAGGTAAATAAGTGACTGGGATGCAAATGTATGAACAAGGGAGGCAAGAACAATGGTATTCATCATGAACATAAATGCTTAACGGTATTTGTGTTCTTTTCCGGTAGAGATGAGCCTGGAACTCAGGAGAATCATGTTTGGGATTGATAGACATATGTGGGGAGTTTATGCAGCCATAAGAATGGGTAGATTGCTCAGCAGAGGTGTTCGATGTAAGATTATTGTTGTTGTATGTGTGATTATTGTTGTTTACCCTCAAGTCAGAACTGACCCATAGCAAGAATGGGTTTTCAGAGGCAGTTAATTGTACAGGAGGAGATTGCTCATCTAAAGATGAGTTTGTGAAGCTGGTGGATTTGAACTGTGTGCCTTTGGGATTGCAGCACAGCTTCTTACCACATGACTGCAAATTGGACTTTTGGGAAAACCATCATTAATTTGAAGATAACTCAATGGAGGAGGCTGAGAGAAAAAAGGCCAGAGATAAAAGAGGAAAAGATAAGGGAGGTAACCATGTCAAGGAAAGCATGTCAGATGTTATATGACTACCAAAGTGAAATAAGGGCTGGGAAGTCTCCATTTGATTTACGAAAATTCTTTTCTATTTCCTAGACAAGGCTTTGGACTCCTTAGAAAATATATCCTCCTGTCTCCAAATGATTTAGAGGAAGCTTTTGGGGAAGGAATGATTTGGGAACTTACAGTTGAAATAAAAAGATCCATCAAGTGGATGTTGACCTTGGCACAAAAAATTGAATGGTGTTATTACAAAAACTGGCCCGTGGCCCTGCACAGAGATAGCCCAGGGGCCCCTAAACGGATGCCCTCACTCTGTTCTCTAGGACCTTATGATTACTCTGTGTCTCGCTTGCTATCCTCTCTGCTTCTGATTGTCTCTGAGCCCTTCCTTATTTTCTTCCAAGGTCTTTCGAAGGGCTGAACATTTACTGTTGGGAGTCTCTATTGACTCGATAAAATATTTGCCTCCAGACACAGCTGTCTTTCCAATTGCCGTGATTATATATCTAGGAGGTGGAAACTGTAGGGAGACAGATTATTTCAGTGTAAGAGTGGCTCTCAGGAAAAGTGATCCAGCGAGGTCGTGAAAGAGTTAATTAAAGATTCATCAAGCTCGCAGGCTCTAAAGATCCTCCAGCACGGAACAGATGACCTTTCAGCACTGATGCTTCAGAGGAAAGAATTCATTCATCAAATGACCTTTAAAAACCCTTCCTGCCCTGAGAGGTAGTGGTCTCCGGACGCTAGTCTTAACATAGAAACCAGGGAACCTCAGGGGTGGAAGGGACCATAAGAGGTCATCTGACTCACTTTCAACCAAATAAATACATCCCTTCTATGATTGCCTTATTGCAGGTCATGACCGCTAGCTTCTTTTGGAATGCTGAAAGAATGATAATTCACCATGAGCACATTTACAGAGCATATTTAAGGGTCAGAAAAATGAGTACCTTACAGGGATTAAGTGGCGTAAAGAATATTTGCAGTTCTTATACCAGGATCCAGACTCAATTTTGTCTTTTCTTTCAATCATGGCCCCTCTTACAGCAGAGTGCTCAATGAATACCCATTTGTTGTTGTTTCTGTGTTCCATTGAGTCGAAATGGACCCTTTCTTCTGACCCAAGCACCTGCTCTCTAGCAGAACTTTGTAACCACTTACAGAAAAGTTCTCTACCCAAAGAACAGCGTATTGTTTAACAACAGCCAATGCAGTCATCTGAAAGCCTTTTTAATAATAGAAATTAAAATGCAACATGCCCTTGAATAACATGATATTAAGCATGAAGTGCCATGCACTTGATCAAGTTGTTGTTTGCTGTAGAATTGGAACTGGTCCATAGCTGACCCTCCAGCCGATTTTCAGAGTCAGTAAATCGCTAGGAGGAAGATCGCCCATCTTCCTGTGGAGCAGCTGGAGGATTCGAGTCGTGTGCATTTTCCTTACAATTGCATTGGAACATACGAGTATGGTTTGGCTAATGACAATATGAATAGAAGGAAAGCCTCGCTGTAGGTATGTGTCATTTGAGTTTAATGCGCTGCTTCTTTTATCCTCCCCATCATAATCAGAAGCCTTAGAGCCCCTATGTTCCAGGTGGAATAGTTACAGGATGGCAGAACCTCTGTTAGCCTGAGATCCTAAATGACTCTTGGAGCCAAGCTCCCTACCTGTCTATCATTGGGACCTGCAGCTGGCTCTGACATATTAGAGATTGTGAGGATGGTGCCGGACCAAGTAGTGTTTCATGTACATAGAGTTGCTATGAATTGGAACAGACTTGACAGAACCCAACAAAACCCCCTGATGTATATGTATGTTGTTATGTGTTGTCGAGTTGATTGCAACTCATAGGGACCATATGCACAATAGCTCTGAACCCTGCTCTATCCTGAAGCAATCTCACTGCCTCTGACACACTCACGCCCATTGCCCCAGTCACTCAATCAATCCATCTCATCCAAGGTCTTCCTCTCCTGCACTATCCCTCCACCCTCCCAAGCATGATGTCCCTCTCCACAGACTGGTTCCTCCTTGCAGTACCCCTAGAGTATGTCAGACAAAGCTTGAGAATCCTTGTCTCCAAGGAGAAACTTGGTTTCACCCTCTCTGGGAAAGATCTGTTTTTTCTCTGTTTGTTCATTATTCTAGAACCACAACTCAAAGCCATCGATGATTCCTCTGTCATCCTTAGTGATTGGCCAGCTCTTTTATGCATAGCAAGTAATTGTGAAGACCATGACCTTGATTAGGTCATGTTACTCTTCAGACTGACATCATTGCTCCTTAGAACTTTGGAGAGGTCCCTGTCAGCAGATTTCCCTAATGCAATTTGTCTTTTTGATTTCCTGATGGCTGGTTATAAGAGTGCTAATTGTGGATCTGAGCAAGCTGAAATTGTTAACAATCTCAATCTCTTCTCCATCTATCATGATGCTTCCAGTTGGCCCAGTGGTGAAAATATTTGTTTTCTTTTCCCATGTATTTTAAAATTATTTTTTAATTGATATTTTAACAAAAGTTTAGACCTTGACCTTCTGCCACACATTCTTCAGGTCCTTCTCATTTTCAGCGAATAAGGTTGTATCATCTGCATAATCAGCTTGTTGATGAGTCTTCCTCCAATCCTGTTATCACATTCCTCCTCATAAAGTCCAGCCTCCTGAAAGATCTGTCCCATATATAGATTTAAAAGGTGTGGAGACAGGATGCATCCCTGACACACTCCTTTTCTGGTTCTGAACCCTACAGTATTTCTTTACTCTGGTCTGACAACTGCCTCCTGGTCCAAGTCTAGGTTTCGCATGAACACAATCAGTTGTTTTGGGATTCCCATTCTTCTCAAAGTCAGCCACAGTTTGTTGTGATCCACACAGTCAAATGCCTTTGCATAGTCAATGAAACACAGATAGACATTCCTCTGGTACTCTCTGCTTTATGCCAGGGCCCATCTGTCATTGGCTATGATGTCTATAGTGCCACGATGTCTTCTAAACCCATCTTGCACTTCTAACAGTTCTCTGTTCCAGTCGTTCTTGGTTCATCTCAGCAGGATTTTGTTTGCATGTGATATTATGATATTGTTCAACAATTTCCACTCTCTGGTGGATCACTTTTTTTTGAATGGGAATAAATATGGATCTCATCCAGTCAGGTAGTTGTCCTCAAGATTTTTGTGGCACAACCTGGTGAGCACATCCAGGGTTGCATCTGTTATTTGAAATATGGCAGTTGTTATTCCATCGATTCCTGGGGCCTTGTTTTTTGCCAGTTCCTTTAACTTCCTCCTTCAATTACCATTGCCTCTTGATCATATGTTGTTTCATGAAATTCTTCTGTGTCAGCCAATTCTTTCTGGTACAATGACTCTGTGTACTCCCTCCCATCTTCTTTTGATGCTTCCTGGATCATTCAGTATTCTGCCTGTAGCATCCTTAAGTATTGCCATTCAGGGTTTGAATTTGTGTTTCAGTTCCTTCAGCTCATGAAATGCTGGGCAGGTTGGTCTCTTTTTATTTTCCGACTCCTACTCTTCGCACATTTCATTATAATACTTTGCTTTGTCTTCCCTAGCTACTGTCCTTTGAAATCAGCCCCTTAATTTCCTGATTGCTTCCCTTAGCTTTATGCGTGTGTATGTATACATTTAACTTAAGTGAGCTTAAATTGCCTAATGAAAATATCTTGTATTTGTTCATCCTGCTTCCTTTGCAGTTGTTTCATGAGGTAGACTTTCATGTATCTGAAAATAAAAGACAGTAGGCTTCTTCTAATACAGTCTTTAGATAGAATGTCTGGTTTTGTCCAGAATATATTTGTTTTCACAAAAGCAAACTCTTCCTCTTTATAAAAAACAAACTGGTAAATGGATATCTATATCAGCATATAAAGCTAATTATTATATAAATGTAAGTCTAACAGAAGAGGGGTGACTTTTTTTCTTTAATTAAAAAACCTACCAGCCCTTAACACATGCATGGGCTGTATGGTTATACCTATAACCCATCTGCTTTTTTGCACATCACTTCGTTTTCTTGCTAAGATTTCACTTTGGGTTGAAACTTGGCAAAACCTTAGTCTGACAGCAATTTCTAAAATACAGCATGTGAGAATGAGAGAAAAGGATCTGTCTCCATCCCCCCCCCCCCAATTACAAAAGCACTGGGAAAGGAATAGCTTTTATATCTTTCTTTTTTCTGAACTCGGGAAGCTGAGGGAGAAAAGATTGGTTTGGAAGAACAAACCCTAGGACCTCTCAGCGTTGGCACAGGAAAAGACCCATGAAACTTGGTGTAGTTAGTTAATGAGAGAAATAACCACTGGCCTCTCAGGAGTCAAGAAGGTTGCTGTCCTTGAAAGTACAATCCCAAGAGCCCCTTTTGGCATGTTGTTTCCCCAGCCCTTCTTGTCTTCTAAAGCTGGAGAAACGCTTCCTTTTCAGAGTTCTGAGGGGCCCTGGGAGCCTGCCCTGGCCATTTTGTACCATTTCATTCTAATACTATTTTGCTTTTCAATCTCCTCCCCATTGGACTTCTCCTTCCTCTGCCTTCTCTCTTCTTATCAAAGGAGCCAGATGGCATCAAGGTAGCAGGACTGAGGGAACAGATACACACACAGAACAGGAAGGAAAAGTGGATCTGCAGAGCAGCTGGAGGGGGTGAAGGGAGGGGAGGGGAGGGGAGGGGAAGGGATATGATGGTGACCATGGCCTCGAGCGAGGGTTCTGATGTGTCAGGCGGTTTGAGTAAGGACTTGGGTTGGGTCAGCTAGGCGACTACTTTGTCTTCTCTGCCTTCACTCTTCCTTTCTGCATCTTTTTCTCTCTTCCTTGCCATCTTTTCTTTTTCTCCTTTCTGCCACTGTGAAGATGACCCCAGCAGTATCTACACAGAATCCTTAAAATAGTTGCTGTTTGCACAGAGCTCTAGGGCGGAGTGGAAACTTCTTGGCTGACCCTGGCCTTCTACACTGCATTTGCATTTCTGACTAAGAATTATACTTTCATCTCTATTTTGAATGATCTTATTTTCATTTGGCAAAAATGGTCCTGGTCAGTCCTTTGAATTAGGCCTCTCACGAGTTGATTTTAATGCTGGCTGTCTAGGAAAATAATTTTAAGTGATGCTGAACGTGAGTGCCATTTTGAAAACTGAGATTCTACATTCCTTCTATCGTCCATCTCAACAATCTTAACTTTGCCAAGAAAGTGGTAAGAGAGCAGTGTTACTGAAATAGATTTTTGCTCAGCTCCTACAGAAATAGGTGATGTGGGGTAGAAGTGATAAATTATAGTCAGGAATAATTGAGGTTAATGATTTATGTTGGACCTGAATGGAATCAGAGCTCACCCAGTGTGTTGTCTCCTTTTACATACAGGACTTTCTACACTACTGACAAAAGACACGCAGAAGTAAGGATTCGTTCACATTGAGAGTGGTGTGTGTGTGTGTGTTTGTGTGTTCTGCACGTCGTTTTAAACTTTGCCTCTGGATCTGTGCACTCCTGTGAGTGTTGGAACAATTTGAAGTGCTACAGACTGACTAATTAAGAGCTAGGGGAGTCACGCCGTTAGATCTGATTCTGGAGAATAGCTCAGTCCTCTCAAGATCATTCCTGTGAATTGAAATCCAATCTGTTCTGTTCAACTTAATTCATCTTGAATCTAGCAGCAGTTCTCAGCCTAGCTTCCAAGGTCCTCTTCATTCCATAAGGAAAAGGCCCCTCAGATGTCAGAAAGCAGGATCAGAGTTCAAATACACAAACACAGGCAGAAATACTAGGGGGGTATTAATGTATTTTAATGGGCTGAGCAAAGATACGTTCTTATTTGTAAAGTACAAGTCTGGGATTTAAACTGATCCAATGGTTTTCCATTTTTGTTTTGTTTCCAGCATGTTTAGAAGTTTATGTGACCATAATCACAATCTAATTTCCTGTTACCACCAGATATTCTTCAAGCCCATTTACAAACATTCTCCAGCCCTATGTCCAGTCCTCCTGCTGGGTCCAGGTAACACTGCCAGCTTTCTGTTTCCATAGATTTGCCTGTATAAATATCCTGTAGAATGCCTATGGGTGTTGGAGAAAAGTGCTCAATGTGAAGGAAGGAAGTTGATTGTGCCTAAAAAGTACCCTATAAAATAGACGTTGAGGCAGTTCACAATACCTTTGGGTAATGGTACTTTCCTATTCTCTATAACTAGGGTAAGCTTAGCAAGAAGATGCAGATTTATGCTGCAGTTCATTAGGAAAGCAAACATTGTATTCACAGGAAGTCCTAAGACTGTAGCTGTCAAAATTATTTACTTTTTCTTGTCCTTGGTTCTAATAAACAGTTGAAGGTGTGAAAAAAATTATCTGTTTCCTTGCCATGTTTGTCAACATTTGTGTCCGTAATAGATCTGTTGAGGCCATTCCTATGTGTGAACTGAGATATTTGACATTTATTTAATTAAGGTTTTTTTCCAATTACTATGTATAGGGAGAACCACACTGGCAGGCAGGGATGAAATTACCCAGGATATAAATTTTTATTCTCTGCAATATAAAGTAGATAGTAGCTAAATGCGGAAAGCATAAAGCAGCAAAGTACAGTATTATGCAATTCTGTGAGGCTTTGTCATGTAGTGTTTAAAAAGAATTTCAGATTTTTACATTGTAAGACTTTGTAAAAATAATCTTATGTCTGTTATTTCCAACTTGGAATTGATCATTTGGAGGCCGAATCCTGAGATAAGATGTACAAAATCTAGGATAATTTTTTTTTTAAAAAAAGCAACCATTTTAGAACAACACAGTTTCTCAATTTTGGAGGAACTGTAAGGCCCTGACCCAGACTGCGTGCTCTTGGCTTTTTATATTTTGGAAATGAAATAGTTAAGATTGCTTTGCTATTTATTCATTTTCTAGGTCTTTCAGAAAGAACATGAAAGTTCAAGTTGGGCTATCATTCCTCCCATTCTGCTTCTGTCTTTTCCCTTCCATGTAGTGTTTTTCATCGGGTTCAGGCCTCTGAGTTGTGCAAATGACTAACATGCTCTGCTATAACTAGAAGAGTTGGTGGTTCAAGCCCATCCAGAAGCTCTTTGGAAGAAACGCCTGGAGATTGGCTTCTCAAAGACGAGCCATTGAAAACCCTTTGGAGCACAATTCTATTCTGATACACCTGGGTCACCATGAGTGAGAGGTGACTGTCGTTGTTGTGTATCATAGAGTCAGAACCGGCCCATAGCTGACGCTCCAGCGGGTTTCCAGAGGCAGGTAATCACAGGGGAGGAGTTTGCCCATCCTTCTCCTGTGGAGCAGCTCATGGATTCAAGCCACATGTCTTCAGGATGGCAGCTCAGAGAGTTGACTACAACTGGTTTTTCTTTTGAATGAAGTTTCACAGAGCTGCTGCTGCCTCTTCAAATGAAACACCTTTTTGATTCCTGATGTTTCTGCCCTGCTTGTGGCTTCCTCCCACTTTGGGGGCCACCTTTCTATAATTGAGTGTGTTTGCTTTGGTCCAAGTACATGAGGATTTGGATCATCTCTTCGGCTGACTGCTGCTTTTGGCCTGTGTGCTGCAAACTCCTCTGAATGATTGTTGGCATAAATAAGTCAAAGTATCAGTTCTATGCAACAAAGATGATTTTTCAGGACAATGTGAAAATGAGGAACACATTTACTGAAGCAGCTGAAGCAGAACTCTAAAACAATTGGCATTTCACATTTCCTTTGGAAGATGACTTTCTCAAGATGTTTTCTCTGTACAATATGGGTTTGGGCTGTATATTTTAGTCTAAGGAAGCTGAGTGCATGTGGCTACTATCTCTCAGGATAATCACCTTTTTGAGATTGAGGAACAAGGAGAGGAGAGTGAGGGTTTGCTCTAGGCTCCTGGCCTGAAGTTGTACTTCATCAACAGTGTCTCTGGATTCTATAGATCTAATCACTTCATGACTCAGGTGACGTTTACAATCCTGTCTTATTCTTCGCCAAGCAGCATTTTGATGCCAGAGAATGTCTTCTGATTACCATCAAAGGTCCCTTTGCTTAGATAGACTTGGTTTTTCCAGGAAAGGGAGTTGGCAACTTCGAGCCTGTTGGCACCTGAGTAGCTATTAGTAATGCATTCTCTCCCTGGGTTTCAGCTCCCTAAGGGCTCTGTGCCAATCACACTTTAATGACATTTAAAGAAGACAAATTGTCTTGGAGAAAAATGTTTCTGCCTTAGAAGCATGTTACAGAGGTTCTTGAAACCTAATTATAAATGAACTCATGGAAGAGAGAAAAAGTTCTGTAAGTCCGTGTGGACCACTCCTAAACCCAATTAGGACAAGGTGGCTCTTTCATTGCTGAAGGTGGGATTTAGGGTTTTTCTGTGAAGCTCAAATTCCCTGTTATCCTGGAAGGTGACACTTGATTTTGATTTAGCCTAAGACTCTGGAGTTCAGTTGACATTTTCTCCAGAATATTTATATTTCTCTCTCTCTCTCTCTCTCTATCTATCTATCTTAATAAAGAAGAACTTAATCTCTGTTGTGGGTGTTTTAAGAAGCCTCAAGCTATTTTATATTTTTATTTCCTTATGTTAGTTGTAGATCTATGTGCTATAGTGAGGCAGAGCCAAACGTTCTACTATAATTATGACACACAGGCCTGAGATGGATGTAAATCTGAGAAATGAAGCTTGTGAGCTACAAGATATTATTAGCATCTTAGGTTTAAATCTCTCACAAAGTCATCATTTGCTGGGTCAATCTCCTATGCCAGTTAATGATACTCTATGGATTTCTCCGTGACTACCGCACTGATGATGTTTATTCTCAGGTCTGTGTCTTTTTGCTTTGACTGTTAAGATTGATGTAAGTTTTGCCTGATATTTGCTGTTTATTGTATGACATGTGAAAAAAACCCCCGCAACGTCAACATAATAATAAGTAAATAATAATTAAACAAATAGTTAGCTTTATTTGTAATCTATGCTCTGGTGGCATAGTAGTAAGGAATTGTGCTGCCAATGCAAAGGTACATGGTTTGCATCCACCAGCTGCTCCACAGGAGAAAAATGGGCAGACAACTCCCATGTGATTTACTGCCTCTAAAAACCCTCTGGAGGGACACATAGGAGTTGGTTCTGACTTGATGGTGTGGTGCACAACAACAGTAGCAGTGGTTAGAAATACGTAAGGACAACAAGCATAAATGAGGAAATGACTACAGTTAGCTCTGGTGGCCTCATGGTAAGAAACTGTGCTGCAGTCGTGAAGGTTTATGGTTCAAATCCACCAGCCGCTATGTGGGAGAAAGATGGTCATTTGCCTCCAGTGCCTCTGAAAACTCACTGGAGGTTGAGCTCTAGGTCGATTTTGACTCAGTGGTAAACAACACAATAACAACCTCCTGGCTTTGCTGTGGAGATAAAATATAGAACAGATTGCTTTGCCACATTAACTGCGAGAATGAAGACCATTCTCAGCAACCAGACTGTCGACATTCCAGAGAATGTCGACATTACTCTGAAGGGCCGCACAGTTATCGTGAAAGGCCCGTGGGGAACCTTGCGGAGGGACTTCAGTCACATTAATGTAGAGCTCAGTCTCCTCGGAAAGAAAAAGAAGAGGCTTCGTGTTGACAAATGGTGGGGAAACAGGAAGGAACTGGCTACTGTTCGCACCATCTGTAGCCACGTACAGAACGTGATCAAGGGTGTTACACTGGGCTTTCGTTACAAGATGAGGTCTGTGTATGCTCATTTCCCCATCAACGTTGTGATTCAAGAGAGTAGATCTCTGGTTGAAATTTGAAACTTCTTGGGTGAAAAATACATTCTGAGAGTTCGAATGAGACCAGGTGTTGCTTGTTCGGTATCTCAAGCCCAGAAAGATGAGTTAATTCTTGAAGGAAATGACATTGAACTTGTATCAAATTCAGCTGCTTTGATTCAGCAAGCTACAACAGTTAAAAACAAGGATATCCGAAAATTTTTGGATGGTATCTATGTCTCCGAAAAAGGAACTGTCCAGCAGGCTGATGAGTGATAGCTAGGAGTTTTCCAGCTACAGAAATGAGGCCAATTAAATCATATGCATCTGATTTCAAAATGGAGCTGATTCTTGTAATAAAATTCTATTAATTTGAAAAAAATAGAACAGATTAACTAAAGCAACCAGAAAGTGCTCAATATGAGTGCTCACTTCTGTATGAGAGAAGGGCCATGCGGTTTCAAGGAGAAGGAAAACTTTTTCACTAGGATTAATGTTTGGCTGGAGGGCAGGAAGTAAGAGTTACAGGACCAGTCTTCGGTGTTGAGTTGACATTTCAGATAGATCTTGAAGAGAGCGATGTTGCTGAGTTGGTTCTGAGTCTGACCCTCTTATGTATTAAAAGATATGTTGCCCCGTTCTGTTCCAGCTTCAAGATCCTTGGTATATTTGAGTCCATTCTATGGCTATTATATGCTGGTCTCTCTCAATGAGGCTTTATCTCCTTTTCACTGGGAAAACATCATGTCCTTTTCTAGTCTTTCTTGATGATGTGTCCAGTTGTTGTATACTGCCGGATTGGAACTGACCCACAGCTGACCCTCCAGTGAGTTTTCAGAAGCAGTTAATTGCATGAGAGGAGATTGTCCATCTTTCTCCTGCAGAGTAGCTGGTGGATTTGAACTGCACATCTATGGGTTGGCAGCACTACTTCTTACCACTAGGCCACCAAAGCTCCCTGTCCAAAGTAATTGAGTTGAGACATCACCAACCTCACTTCTTAGGAACATTCTGAGTGTATTTCTTCTTAACTTGCTTTGTGTGTTTATTCAATATTCTTTGCCAAAAAAACAATTCAAATGCAACAATTCTTTCTTTTTCACTAGTCTGTTTCCCCCATGCATATCAGCTAATTAAATGTGTCTTTATGAAGAGTAGGTAAGAACTTGGGAAGAACTTTGAGAGTGAGAAAAGCATCTGTGAGAGAAACTGCCATGAGGGAAAGCAGCGTGTTGACCTGAGGGGCTTCTAACGGGTCGCTGTATCATTAGAGTAACTTAAGGTGGGGGGAAAAGGAATGGCTATAGAAACTAAGGTTTACGCATGCATTAGATGGAGGGAAATAGGTTGTATGGGTCTCAGATGCAAGAATTTTCACGTAGGTATAAAGTTGTGAATTGCCATGCAGGAGGGATATGTTGGCCACAAGGCTGCATTTCACAGTTGTCTGATTCTAGAGAGCAGTTGACCCAGGGCACCAGCTGTCACACTCTGAATCTGTCGGGGTCATGTCTTTCATGGGTTACTTCTCTCTGATGGCTGACTAGGTGTAGTGGGATTACTGCGGCGGGCCCTTTCTAGAGTCACAGATCCTCTTGTTGGCTGACCTTGGCTGCAGAGCGCTGTGATAGCTTTGCTGAACCTTCCTTTGGCTTTAAGCGAGTCTAGGATACCTCTACCCAAGTGAAGGTGGGTCTGTCCACTCTCCTGTCCTTTCCCACCCCCTTTCATATATCCTTTACACAGGCATGTCTCCTAATTAAACTCTTGCACATTGTCTAACTAGGAGAAAACACAGCATGGGGGTTCACAAGGCCATGGGCGTCTTTCTTGAAGGGCCAGAAGGATTAAGAATAGCACAGCCCCTCAGTGCCCCAGAAAAGACGACAAATAGAGAGCTCCTAGACCAGCCCCATGGTGCCTGTAGAGCCCCACCAGCAGCAAGAGATTACTTTATTCATTGTTGACTCACCGTCATGGTACCAACAATGGGATTTATTAGGGAAATGAGTAGGAGAGGCAAAGATTACCTCACAATACAAGTCCAGGCTTTAGCCCAACAGTTCCAAGGCAATGCTCCTCAATTAGTCCAGGCTCCGGTTTCAGTTCAACAGTCAAATCCAAATTGTTCAGCAGGGTTTGCCTCATAGCCCTTATAAGTAAGCGTCTCCTTCAAAGTTCCAGCAAGCACAGCCAAACCATGAACTGTGGCCAGCACAAATGCAAAAAGCCTCAGATCGCGCCTTGCCACACAACAGAAAACAACAACAACAAAAATATATTATTTAACCAGTAGTTGATTCAGTGTATACAATTAAAAGAATGGGGGTTGTAGTTTTTATTGTGTAATGTCAAGTCAGACCCGATCCATAGCTGACTCTCTGGAGGATTTTCAGAGGCAGTTAATCACACAGGAGGAGATTGCCCATCCTCCTCCCACAGAGCAGCTAGTGGCCTTGAACCATGTGCCTTTGGCATTGAAGTACAGCATTTTGCCACTAGGCCTCCAGACCTCCTTACTAATAACCAATGGCATTAGTTCAGTGTTTCCGACTTTAAAAAACTGATGCCTTAAATATCTGATGAAGATAACTTGGTGATTCTTTCCATTATTTTTCATCTCAGTATTTCAATTTATTTTGTAAGGAACAGTGGATTGGGCATTCAGTTTCTTAATTTCTGATGTTCCTTCTTTGTGTAATTTGCCCAAGAATTCTTATGCCAGCTAGTAATTAGTCTGACTTGATGTAACATTAATAAGGATATACACTGAAGCCTATGCCTTGTTGGTCTACTGCTCAGCTTTATGTTAGCACTGCTTCTTGCGTTGTAATTGTCTATGTTTAGGACCTTGCCATCAGCTGCCTTCACTATCCTGGTATTTGTCACAACTTTCGGCTCTGCTTTGACTGCAGGTGCCAGCGGGAGGGATAATAGGCTGCTGGGCAGAGGCAAAGGTAGAGGAGTTGAAGACAGGCTTCCCATAAATTCTGCTGCCTGACACAAATTGCACATCCTGTATGGGTGCATCTCTGACAATATCATCCACCAGGAATGCCTACAATAAAGGACTCAGAAAGTTACCGAGAGTGAGGGAATAAGCAGAGAGGAACCTGCGTCAGGACTGAGGGCACTCTAAGGCCATTGGCTCGGCTCTGCTGGTTGGGTTGGAAAGGTAAGCATGCACACCAGGCAAGGTAAAGGCAGAGGAAGTCAGTGAGGGGAGGGTCAGCCATGGCTCTGAACTTGGTAAATAGAAGGAAAATACCAGTGACTTTGATTTGCATGCATAACTGGAGAATGTGAGCTTTGGTGACTGAACCTTATTTGATATGCAATCTTTTTCTGTCACTCTTTTGTTGCTCTGGGAATTTCCTAGAAAACTTTCTAGAAAATGACTGACTGCCACTCATTTGTCCTCTGAGAGCAAGCTGCACTCCAAAATTGAAAGAGGTTTAATGAGCACTTTCCTTTGACCTTATGGCTTTTCACTTTTGTTGATATTCTTAACTTCTGTTTCTTGTAAAACGTGTTTCTCTTCATAGTAGGTTGGATCTCTCTCAGAAAATGTTCTGTGAAAAGATGTGAAAGAACCCCTCTAATTTATTGTTGCCAGTGATTTCATAAAGTTAATCAAGGTTTGAATTGAGGATGGTGATGCTATAAAAGAAAGTTGCAAGAATGTTCATCTATTGGATTCCCAGGAGAAGAAATCTGCAAAATTGAATGAATGATAGTTAATTTAAAAAAATGTACAACTTTTGAGGAAATGCCAGACTGCCTTCTATAGCAGTTATACCATTTTACAATCCCACCAGCAGTGCATAAGAGTTCTAATCTCTGCATCCTCTCCAACATTTGTTTGCTGTGCTGTTAAACTTTGATACTGCTACTAGAGTGAGCTGGTATCTCATTTTTGTTTTAATTTGCATCTCTCTGATTGCTAGTGATTTTGAACATTTCCTCATGTGTTTGTTGGCCATTCAAATGTCCTTCTTTGTGAAGAGTCATTTCATGTATTTTGCCCATTTTGTGATTGGGTTATCAGTCTTTCTCTTGTGGAGGCCCTGTAGTATTCTGTAAACTTTAATTATGAGACACTTGTCTAAAATGTCAAGGAAATCAGAACTGAGACACAAATGGAGAGGTTCATGGCAGCATTATTCACAATAGCAAGTAAATGGAAACAGCCCAGATGCCCATCCACAAATGAATGGATTGAGAAATTGTCATATATTCACACACTCTTTAGCACTGAAGAGCAGTGATTTCATGAACATCCCATCGACTACCAAAAGAGCAAATAAATATGTCTTGGAGAGGGTGCAGCCAGAGTGCTCTTTGGAGACAAGGATGATGGGACTTTGCCTCACGTACTTCAGGCATGTTGCTAGGAAGGGCTATTTCTTGGAGACAGACATGAGCCGGCGAAGGAGAGTAAGACCCTCAACCAGGTGGATTGACACAGTGACTACTGCAATGGACTCTTGAGTGTCAGGAAGTGTGAGAATGGTGCAGGATAGAACAGGATTCAGGTCTTCTGTTTGTCAGTTTAATATGAGTTGTATTCGACTCAGTGGCACCTAACAACAACAACAATATAAATTGGGAGAGATTAGAAAGCATGACGAGGAGTGAAATCTCAGTCACACATGTACAAATGTTGCATAAGGAAGGCCACTATTGTGATGATAGGAGGATAACTGAGTAAGATGTTCATAAAGGGAAGGGGGAGGAAAGAAGAGGGAACACAGAAGGGGAGGAGAGAAAGTCATTGGGATAGCAAGGTTAGTGGGTGGAGGGGAGGGATGAAGGAGTGAGAAATGTTCAGTGAGGACTTGAAAAGATGGGGTTCAGTGAGATAACAGCAGACAACATATCAATGGTGATTATATAAAATATGTATATGAATGAATAAAATACAAGGTGCAGGAATGAAACACAACATATATGAATGATAGTATAAAAAGTGCACGAAACACAGAGCATATGAATGATTATATGCAAACCATTAAAAAGATTGCATAACCCTTTTGTACAAGTAGATATTCAAAACCATCATTTATCTTCTAGGTGGATGGGAAAGAGACCAAGCGGAAAAAATAAGTGACTTAATGACCTGGCTTTGCTTAGAGAGGGGAAAAGAAAATGCAAGATTCCAAACTCTTCCCTTCTGTTTCCTATTCATCTTTGACAAATACAGGTGAGTATTTAATATTCATTTTGAGAATCATACCGTGACTTTGTGAACAAGGTGGCCCAACAGCAGTGGCCATCTGATGGAAAGATTGTGTGAGTGTTTTGCAAGTGTGGTTAGGGTGGTAGTGTTTCTTTTCCCAGGGTGTGACAGTGCATGGCTTGATTTTAAAAACACACCTGTGCGAGTTGGAAATGGCATGTGAAGAAGTGCTATCCAGAATCAAATCTCCATTGAACTGAGGTTCACTACAGATTTCTACAGTAATCACTCTTGGTCTGACATTGTGGTGAAGTAGATTCTATAGATTCTCCAGTTAATCCATATAGCAGGACTGAAAATACTATTTAGGCAGTAGTAGGTGAGGTATGTCATTATTGGAGCAAATTAAAGAAACATAATCCTTAGTATGAGCTTTTCGAGGATCCACAGACAGAGGCTGAAGGTCCAGGATAGACCAACCATGTGACCTATAATAATGGTCTCCAAGCTTATTGGATCATAGAATTCCTCAGAAATAAAT
>NW_006399865.1:4142972-4156225 GCF_000299155.1 Elephantulus edwardii
ACACACACACACACACACACACGCACACCCCCCCCATGGACGCTGCCTTCTTCAGAGTCCTCATTCCCAAAGCAAGTACTTAATGGGTCAAAGACTATATAAAAACATTCATGCAAATTATATACATATGGTACTGAATTAAGAAATTTTGAAAGAAGTATTAAACCATTTATGATGTTTAGTAAATTTGTTCAGTATATTTGTTCAATAATGAATTGAGTGTTGTTGTCTTGTGGTTGTCAATATTCCTGAAAAATATTGCAGCGATTTGCCTTCACAGTCTGAATACTTAGTTCTTAAAACATTTTGCAAACTCTGATGACTTCATGCTAGCACTAGCCACTTCTAAAGGGGGAGATTTAGGGTGAGACTAGTATTTAACAGTATGGAATATAAACCCAATTTCAGACAGTTAATTTTTCCTTTCTTTTTTTAAAATTTTTTTTAAAATTTTCCTTTCTTATGGTCAATTTATCTTGAGACTTGATAGTATCAGTGCTTTTTCACACTATCACAACATTGGCAGTTTATAATATGAATCATAACAGCATTTTTTCATAAGTTAGAAGAGAAAATGTCAGAGTACATCACTAATAATGGATACAGATTTGAAAAAAATCATATCTGTTATAGATCTCTATCTGTATATATTTTTTACACGTCTAGTGGTAAGAAACTGCACTGCAATCTTTTTTTTTTAAAGATAATTTTTTAAATTTATTTATTCTTTTCATGTGTGTGTACTGTCAAATTGGATCTGACTGGTACAGGAGGCGATTGTTCCTCCTTCTTCAGTAGAGCATCTGGTGGATTTGAACCGCGCACCTCTGGGATTGCAGTGCAGTTTCCTGCCACTAGGCCACCAGAGCTCGCCTGCACTGCAATCTTAAAGGCATGTGTTTCGAGTCCACTAGCTGCTCTACACAAGAAGGATGGACAATCTCCTCTCACACGATTTACTGTCTCTGAAAACCCGCTAGAGGATCAACTATGGGTTGGTTCGAACTCGACAGTACACAACACCACCAATATATATATTAGGGAGCTCTGGTGGCCTAGTGGTAAGGAATTGTGCTGTCAATCCAAAGGCACATGGCTCATATCTACCAGTCTCTCCACAGGAGAAAGATGGGCAATCTCTTCCTGTGCAATTTACTGCTCTGAAAATCTGCGAGAGGGTCAGCTAGGAGACAGTTCAGACTCAAAGGCACACAACAACAACAGCACCATATAAAGTGTGGTGCTAAATTTTTTGAAAGTAAGATATTTATGATTGTTATCATTAAGAACTGTCAGTCCTACCATTTGCATGTTTTTATCTTGTGCTTGCATGGTTAGCATTCTTTACAATCCTTGGTTCTTTTTGCACAGAGCTTCTTAGTCTCTTTGTGAATTGCGTGAAGTTTGTAATTCAAGAATGGAATCCATATCCACGTATCTACTTAATGAAGCAGTAGAGCAAAGGTATTCTAAGTGCCCCGTGCTATAGTTAGATGCTGTCAGCTTAGCCTCAGCTCAGAGTGAATCGTCTGTACAACAGAACGGAACTGCCTGCCCCTGCACCTGTGCCCTCCTCAGTCCCTGCTCTACCTGAACCCGTTGTTACAGCGGCTGTGTCAGTCTATCTTGCTGAGGGTCTTCCTTTTTGCCACTGACCCTCTCCTTTACCAAGTAGGATTCTTCCTCAGATATTAGTTCTCCCTGATGTCCAAAGTATAAGAGACATAGGGCAGGAAATTTTTAGTAACATGTTTGAGAATTGCTATGAGTCGTATTCGACTTGGTGACACTTAACCACTGCTAACTGAGACTGTTGCTGTTGTTATGTGCTGTGGAGTCACCTGCAACTCGTAGCAACCCTCTGTACAGAGCCCTAGACTCTGCCCTATCTTGTGCCGATCTCACTATCTCTGACACACCTACCCCCATTACTCCAGTCACTGAATTAACCCATCTCATCGAGGGTCTTCCTCTCCTGCGCTGTCCCTCCACCCTGCCAAGCATGACGTCCCTCTCCAAGGACAGGTCCCTCCTTGCAATATGTCCAAAGTATGTCAGACGGAGCTTTAGAATCCTTGCCTCCAAGGAGCAGCCTGGCTTCACTCTCTTCAGAACAAACCTATTTCTTTTCTTAGAAGTCCATGGTAAATTCAGTAATCTTCTCCAGCACCACAGCTAGTATTGTTATATTTTGGAGGAATGTTCTTCTAAGTTGTACATCACTCTTTTGTCAGTTTGCTGGACTGAGGTAATCTGGGTTTGCTGTGATGCTGAACCTTGTGCCATGGGGGTGTCAAATGCCATAATGGCTGCCCATGGTGGACAGTGTTTGGTGGAGCTCCCAGTTTAAGACAGGTTTGGAAGCAGGAGTGGCATCTACTTCCTAAAAAACATGCCTCTGTAAACTATGAGCTTGGAGAAATGGTGATAGTTATAGAAAGTTCTAGAAAGGCATCAGGTCTTTTGTTCATATGGTCGCTATGAGTCATACTCGACTTGGCGATGATCCGTCACCACCACCATGTTTATGATTTTTCAGAGAGATTGATGAGAATGACAAGCTTTACATGCCCTATAAGCAAACTGTCACTTTTTTCTTTTTACACATAAAAACATTTAGATAAAAGTCTTAGTGTTTTCATCCTGCTCCCCCACAGGCTGTCTTGGGATCAAGCACCCTGTGGAGCAAGTACCTGGTTTCGTAGACACTAGATCCTAGATATGATGCCGGAGTTTGCAGTGGTTTGGTTTTTTGTCCCTTAAGAAGAGTCTTGAACATACCATGGACTGTCAAGAAAACAAATAGGTCTATTTTCAAGAGGATGAGACCAAGTCTCTCCTTGGATGCTAGAATTCTGAAACTTTGTCTCACATACTTTGAGCATGTGGCCAAGAGAGACTGATCCTTGGAGAAGGACATCAAGCTTGGAAGGGTGGAGAGACAGTGCATGAGAGGAAGACCCCGGGTGAGATGGGTTGATACAGTGACTGGGGCAATGGAGGTTGGTGGTCGGAGTTAGTGAGATTGGCTCAGAACAGGAAAGGATTCAGAGCTGCCATGGATTCAGGTCGCTATGGGTTGCAGGCAACTCAACAGCACATAACAGCAACAACAAAGACTATTATAACTATTCCCTTTTTAATATTTTTTTATTATTAAATTTTATTAGTTTTAATGAACATTTACAGGGATTTTGGGTTTTCATTCCTTCATTGCTGCACCATTCTCTCTACCCTCCTCCCCAGTTCGTTCTTCTTCCCCCCCCCCAAGTCTGTTTTAATTGTCCAATTGCCACAATGCTTGTCAAAGCCAGTTCTGATTAATCTCCTTTGTCAGTGTGTCCTTTGTCATTCCCTATCACTCCTCCCTGAGAGAGACTTCACCCTGATTCATAAGGAAAAGGGGATGGCGTATTCTCTTAGCTACTTCCTGCTGAAAAGGGACGCTGTGGGTTTCAGGGTGAAGATCTTCTCTCACTACTCTAAAGGGCCCCTTTGGCAGTAAGAAACACATAGACTATTATGGAGATTGATTTTGGAATTTAGACGCACTGTTATTAATTGTGCTTAGCCGTACTTGTTCATATCCTTGAAGATGTATCATGGGGGTGTTGCAACCTAGAAGACACAAATTTAACTAGCAAGTTATAAGTACATGAGTCAAAAATTATGGAAAAGTAAAAGAAAATATTCTTTCATTGTTTTACAAACCCTCCCCCAGGTCTCCTCCACCATGTAGCCATCGCTGTAGACTCCTGTGATGACAGAAATACCTAGTCACATATCTCTTTTAAACAGTTTTCTCCCTCCTCTGTTTCAGTGCAGTATACATTATTGAACCCATCTTACTCAGTCTCTCCCCAACCCCGAGGTTAGTCCCATTCTACAACAGTGGCACCATGCCATATTTGTCCTTTTGTGACTGGGATATTTCACTCAGCATAATGTTCTCCAGAGTCAACCATTTTGAATAATATTGCATGAGTTCCTTGTTTTTTAATGCAGCATAGTATTCCATTGTGTGAATATACCACAGCTTCTCTAGCCATTCGTTTGTTGATGGGCACTTAGGTTGTTTCCAACTCCTTGCTATTGTGAACAAAGCTGCAGTAAACATGGGTGTGCATATATCTGCTTGGATGTCAGCTATGGTCTCTTCAGGGTATATTCCCAGTAGTGGAATTGCTGGGTCAAATGGTATCTCTATTTGCAACTTTTTGAGAAAGCACCATACTGCTTTCCACAGGGGTTGCACCATTTTACACTCCCACCAACAGTGAATCAGGGTTCCAATTTCTCCACAACCTCGCCAGCATTTGTTACTTGCTGTTCTGTTAAATTTTGCTATTTTGACTGGGGTGAAATGATATCTCATAGTTGTTTTAATTTGCATCTCTCTTAGGGCTAGGGATTTTGAGCATTTCTTCATGTGCTTGTTAGCCATCTGAGTGTCTTCTTCGGTGAAGTGCCTGTTCATATCCTGTGCCCATTTTTCTATTGGATTCTTTACCTTTATCTTGTTGTGGTGCTCAAGTATTTCATAAATTCTGGATATAAGTCCCTTATCTGATATGTTATTACCGAATACTTTTTCCCAGTCAGTGGCTTCCCTTTTTACCCTGTTGGAGAAGTTTGTGGATGTGCATAGGGATTTGAGTCTTTGAAGATCCCATTCATCTACGTTATCTTCTCCTGGTTGTAGGAATATTTTTTTATAATTAATATCCATTATGTTTCATGTAAGTACATTGTATATTATACAATCTTTACATTATATTTCATTCATGCATATTGTGAGGCTTTCCCCCCTTAAAATAATCTTACTAATAACTAGATTAATAAAAGCTTTTAAGCCAGCTGCTTCATGCCTCATGCCCTAATACCCCTAATATCTAAAAGATAGCCAATTTCCGACTTGCACATCCCTGTCAAACCAGTAGCCTGAGAGAACAAGCTTGTCCCTTTTGCTGAAGAATCCTTCATTCATCTTGGAAACTTGGAGCACCTGCATCCACAAGCAAAGTCCAGTCCAGAGCAAGCCATCAGGTTGTAGTAGTCAACCCTAGCTCACAGCTTGGATCATCTTCTCTTCATCTGCTTGGGTTCTGGTCGCCTCATCCCCAGCTATCTGTGGCCAGGCCCAAATGGGCATCAGCTCTGAATGGCTTACAAGTTTGACCTCTTTGCCAATATTGAGCTTATCCTCTATGCCCTAGTTTAACTGCACTGAACACACAAGTTCCTGCCTCTGGAACTTTGCATCAGTGGTTCTTATTACTCAGAACTCCATGAGATTGGCAGGGTCATTGCCATCAGGGAACACTGGTCCCCACGGGCCTCTGCTTGGAGACGCCTTCTCTGACTTCTATTGGATTTAGTCTTCTCCTTTCTCCAGATCCCATTTCAATGTAAGCACTCTAGAATAGAGGCCTTGTGTCTAAGGCTCACCTCTTTTCCCTCCACTTCCCTCAAACCCTGTTGATGACTCGTGTCTGGTAATAAAATTATCAAGGCACCTATGGTTTAGGGAATGATGAGCTTGAGTAAAGCAGAGATTGTGAGGATGATACAGGATCAGGCAGGGTTCTGTTCCATAGGATCTCTACAAGGTGGAGCCGACTTAATGCAGCACCACCTACCTACAGTGTATGTGGGAAGAGAAAGCTGAAAATGCAGATATAGCATAGCATACTCCCAGGACTAAAGGAGATCAAACGTTCATGATCAGTAGAAAATGTCCATGTTCAGAACGTTGACATTTAGAAAAGTTTTCCTGAGACACAATTAGTAGAAACTGCTAAATTGTATCCTTGACCATAGACTACTACTGTCTACATTTCAAGTCAACCTTTTAAAGTGTAACTGCAATGTCTTACCCTTTCTTCCCATGTCTGGCATGCAGTAGACACACAGTGAGTTTTAGTTAGATGAATGAAAACAGAAATAAACATAGCAAGTCATGGAAGCGGCATCTGGCTTGGTTTTTTGATGTGATTCACCTGTGTAATCTAGATTACGAATTGGCAGACTATGGCTCGTGGGCTAATTTCAGCTCATCACCAGTTTTAGTGAGTAAAATTTTGTTAGAACACAGCTATTCCCCTTCTTTTACATATTGTCTTGCATACTACAGTGGTAGAGATAAGTAATTGTGACAGAAACACACAGATCCTTTTGTTGTACCATTGAGTTGGAATCATCCCATAGGAGACCGTCCAGTGGGTTGTCAGAAGTTCTTAATTGCACAGGAGGAGATTGCTCATTCTTCTCCCACAGAGAAGCTGGTGGACTCGAACTGCATGCCTTCAAGATTGCAGTGCAGCTTCTTGCCACTGGGCCAGCAGAGTTCCGACTCAAAGCCTTATATATTTGCTATCTAGGTCTTTGAAGGAAAAGTTTGCTGACCCCTGGGATGGAGAGAGAGACACTTAAAGTCAGTGGCCATTGGTTCTGTCATTTATGAAATGAGATGAATGTACTTATTGGTGCCCAAGATCCCTGGAGTCTAAAACACTATATCTGCAAACTCAAGATGATACTGACATAAGATTACAGTTGCCCTCTCAGAGAACACACATGTCAAGGACTTCTGCTCTTACTAAATGGTCACAGTGGCTTTACCACATATATCTGGAGGACATACAAAACAGTCAAGGTTGAGTTCATTTCTGCAGTTGGTATTTAAGGGCTTAGATAAATCAACTCATTAGGCGGTTTATATTTTCCCACTGCCTTCCCTCAAGGCTTTACTAATTATAAGAGTACTCTGATAAATGGGTCCACTTACAGTCTAGAATGCTTCAAGCATAGATACTGAGTTAAGTGAAAAACAGTTTTAAATATAACATTAACATCAGAGTTGAATTTCTTGCTAGTGCTATGAAGTCAGTTCTGGGCCAGATAAGAAAACTGTTAGTTGATCCGTATTGTATGAGGGGGAAAAAAATATCTGGGCTGGGAAAGGAGGTCTTAATAAAGGTCTTTATTATGTGAGAGCTGATTGTATTACCTTGATGGGTCAGCTTTATTGTTGAGCTTACATTATAAATGCTTAAGTAGATGAAAATCTTGTGGATACCTTTTGTAGATCATGGTATCTACAAAAAGGATTTTGTTCCGGTCTTAAAATGTGCGCTGCCTAATTCCTTTCATTCTTACCATCTGCAAATTTACCATTTCTTACGAGCTGTTCCTGTTATTGTTGACTGCTCACTAAGTCACCAACAGCAGAATACGAAATCTTCATCAAAATACATAGTCAAGGGTTTCTCACCAGCCGGGTAAGAGGAAGGAGCCTTCATTTACTTACTTTTTTTTAAGTGTAATCATAAGCAGTGAGTTGCAATTCAGGGATGCTTTCCCTCATGCAGTGCATACCCTGTGAGTAGAGGTGTGTTTACTTTTTTAATATATGATTCACTGACCAATTCAGTGTTTATTTCACCTCTTTCGCCCCCTCCCTCCTCCAAATTTTTTATTGGTATGCATGTAATTGCATTTGCATATAATTAGGGAACGTTGGTAGTCTAGTGGCAAAAAGCTGTGCTGTAATCCTAAAGGCATGTAGTTAGAATACCAGCTGCCTCACAGGAAAAAGATGGGCAGTTTCCTCCTGTGAGATCAATTATCTCTAAAAACACACTGGAGGGTCAGCTATGGGATGCTTCTGACTTGATGGCATACAACAACAATGCATATAGTGTTTCATTCATGTACATAATGAGGGTGTGTGTGTGTGTGTGTGTGTGTGTTTCACACTTTCCTTCATTGACAATATATTTCATACAATCATTCTCATGCATGGTGTTTTATAAAATTAATCACCACTGTACTGTGTTTACCATTACCTGGGCTTTTTAGGTCTCTGCTGACTGACTTTTTCTCATTTCCTTTACCCCCTCCCTCAAGCCACCAAATTGTGCGACTCTGTAATTCCCCCCACTGCCTGTCTTGACCCCTCTGCTCCCACTCCATTCCCTCTTGGACCCTCATACACTTTTTTAAATTATTATTATTTTTCCTCATACACTTTTTATGAGTTAACCTATTTTACAATGATGATCTTAAGTAAGACAGTTATCTTAGACTTCTCTGAGAAGGGAAGTGCTCTTGGGACCAGGGTTTTATGATAAGTGAACAGTCTTTGCAAGTCACCCATCACTGCTCATTCCCATTGTTATCGTTACTGTCTATTGTGTTGGAACAACTGTCAGAACCAGCTCATAGCTGATCCTCCAGTGAGTTTTCAAGGATGTGAATTACATGGGAGGAGATTGGCATCTTTCTCTGGAGAAGCTGGGAGAATCGAACTGTGTGTTGTCAGGGTGACAGTGTAGCTCCTTACCACTAGGCCACCAGAACTCCCTATTACTGCTCTTAGTGACCTGATAATGGTACAAGTTGCACCTTGGCTCTTCCAACAACTTTTTGCTGGTGCCCCATAGACACCTCAATAACTCTTTTCCTTCAGAAAGTTTCCAGTAACTCACCTCCTTACTGACCTTCACACACACTGATTGAAATATGGAGTGTGTGACAAGCTTTCTGTGACCTATGAGGCAAGCTCAATTTCTTCTTTATTTTTTTAGATTAAAAAAAACCCAAACCCCAAAGTCATACAACCCTCTTTTTTGTTTGTACATAAAATCTCTCTCGGCCTTACCATCTCAATCTGTGAAATAAAGGAGTTGGACTGGATTATCTTTGTGGCCCTCTTCATGATTCTTGGATTGACATTTAAATCCTAAACTAACATATGATTCAAAGTGGCCAAAGCTGGTCCATCCCATGTCACTAATGGCTAGTATGGTTTTTAAAATTTTTTTAAAAATTATTTATTTTTTTGTTATGAAGAGATTGCTCCTCCTTCTCCAGCAGAGCATCTGGTGGATTCAAACTATACACCTTTGGGATTGCAGCACAGCTTCTTGCCACTAGGCCACCGGCACTCCCTTGCCTAGTATGTTGATATTCATGTGTTCCATTTTCTTTTTAACAATTTCAAACTTTCCAACATCCAAGCTACATACATTCCCTGTTCCAATTATTAAATGATGTTTGTTATTGTTTGTCCTCATTTCAACGACTTCCAATCTGGAGGACAGACTGTTGTCTGGCCAACAGATTGGAAGAGGTCCATATTTGTTCCCATACCAAAGAAAGGTGATCCAACCGAGTGTGGGAACTATCAAACAATATCTTCGAATTGCTGAAGATTGTTCAAAAGCATCTAGAGCAGTACATACATAGGGAACTGGCAGAAGTTCAAGCAGGATTTAGAAGAGGTCATGGCACCAGAGATATCATTGCTGATGTCAGATGGATCCTGGCTGAAATTAAAGAGTAGCAGAGGATCGTCTATTTGTGTTTTATTGACTATGCAAAGACATTTGACTGTGTGGATCATAACAAGTTGTGGTTGACTTTGAGAAGAATAGGAATCCCAGAGCATTTAATTGTCCTCATGTAAAATCTATACCTGGACCAGGAGGCTGTTGTGTGAACAGAGCAGGGCAACACAGTATGGTTTAAAACTGAGAAGGGAGTGCATCAGGGTTGTATTCTCTCTCCATACTTACTCAATCTGTATGCTGAGCAAATTATCTGAGAAGCTGGACTCTATGAAGAGGAGTGTGGCATCAGGATTGGAGGGAGACTCATCAATTAACCAGTGTAACTCAGATAACACAACTTGTTTGCTGAAAGTGAGGAGAACTTGAAGCACTTGTTGCAGAAGATCAAGGAATATAGCCTTCAGTATGGATTGTATCTCAATGTTAAGAAGACAAAGATTCATACCATTGGACCAATAGGCAGTGTCATGATGGATGGAGAAGAGATTGAAACTGTCAATAGCATCATCTTTCTTGGATCTACAATTAACACTCTTAGTACAAATCAGTTAGGAAATACAGAGACACATTGACCTGGGGAAATCTGCAGTTATGGATTTCTCCAAATTATTGAGGAGTAATGATGTCAGTTTGAGGACTAAGGTATGCCTGATTCAGGCCATGGTCTTTGCAATTACTTTTTATGCATCTGAGAGCTGGACAATGAATAAGGATGACAGAAAAAGAATTGACGCCTTTGAGTTGTGGTGTCAGAGAAGAGCCCTGAATGTCCCTTGGACAGCCAAGAGAACAAACAGATACGTCTTAGGGAGGGTCCAGCCAGGGTCCTCTTTGGAGGCAAGAATGATGAGGCATCACCTCATCTACTTTGGGCATGTTTCTAGGAGGTGCTATTCGTTGGAGAGGGACATGACTTTGGGAAGGGAGGAGGGTCAGCGAGGGAGAATGGAAGACCCTCAACCAGGTGGATTGACATGGTGACAGCTGCAGTGGGCTCTTGCGTGTCAGCAATTGTGAGACAGGATAGAACAGGGTTCAGATCTGTTATTCATAGACTCGCTGTGAGTCCTACTTGACTCAGTGGCACCCACCACCACCACCACCAACTCCACTGATGCAGAGTTCATGCTGTGAGGTACCACATGTCATACTCATGTCTCCCTGGTGCTCATCATTTCCATAGGCTTCCCCTGTCAGCACCGATGCCTCTCTGCCAGAGGCTTTACCCCTGGGTGCAGATACACTTAGCTGGAAATGGAGGAGAGTTAACCTATCTCCCATACCCCAGGAACAGCCCTCCACTAATTCCAGCTGGGAGCTGAAGAGAAAGACATCCCCCTCCTTTGATTTGTGTTGTTGTTGTTTTGGTTTTTAGAAGGAGGGAGGGAAGAGGAGGAACCAAGATGAACGTTACACTTAGAACTGTAAATGTGTCGGTTAGAGTACTGTGTATTGCCTGCCTTCTTTTCCTCTCAAGCTGTACTATACTTCATCTGCATGTTGCTGTTGAGTGCTGAGTACATTCCAACTCATAGTGACCCCACAGGACAGAGTAGAACTACGTCATAAAGTGTTCTTAGTTGTAATCTTTCAGGGAGCAGATTGCCAGGTCTTTCTCCAGAAGAGCTGCTGGCTGGGTTTAAACTGCCAACCTTGTGGTTGGCAGCTGAGCCACAAAGGCTCCTGGATCAATTGAGTGGCTTGCTCATTAATGCACCGTGATAAGTTCCTTGAGGAATATATTTTACTTATTTGACTCAATGAGAGGTGCCAAATAGAACAAATGAAAATAAAGAACTCTCAGTTTAATCTCCGTTTCCTATAACAAGAAATGAATGTTTCAGATAAGTACCTCCCATCCTAACTATCGCATGAGACATGTTGTTGTTAGGAGTTACAGAGTTCCGATGCAGGGCGACACTGTGTACGATAGAACAAAACATCGTTTGGTTCTGTGCCATCGTCACAGTCATGGCTGTGTTCGAGCTCTTTGTTGCAGCCCTCATGTCAGTCCATTGCATTCAGGGCACTTCTCTTGCTTTACTGCTCCACTGATTTACCAGCTCTTCTCCAGGGACTTGATACTCATTGCTGTAGAGTCAGAAGCTCATAGCTGACCTTCCATCAGGTTCTCGAGTTTAAGGTTCTTGCACAAGAGGAGATTGCCCATCTTTCTCCCTTGGAGCCGCTGGTGGCTTCAAACTCCTGGAGAGAGCTAACCTTTGTGTTAGCAGTGCAGCGCATTATGGACTATGTCACTATACATCCAAAGTCTAATAGACAAAGTGTTGGCATTTTCCTTTTTAAGGAACATCCTGGCCATACCACTTCCAAGACAACAGGACATACTTATACTGAAAAATGGTTTACCTTAAACTCATATTTAAGACCATCTTCTAATTTGT
Organism: Elephantulus edwardii; assembly: GCF_000299155.1. NCBI lineage: Eukaryota > Metazoa > Chordata > Mammalia > Macroscelidea > Macroscelididae > Elephantulus > Elephantulus edwardii. The sequence goes on from NW_006399865.1 coordinate 4,154,731, forward strand.
CTGGTATCTCTAGTCCCAGCTCCACCTGGGTGTATTAGCATTGCACCCGGATGGCATTCTAGAGCCATAGAAAGAGAGGATGATTAAAACCGGCTTCGAAGATGCAGAGAACCTAAACAGCTTACAATTCAAGGATGAAGCTGGAGCTGGAACCAAACAGCAGGTAAATGGGCGCAGAGTGGTGGATATGGAATGATAAAGTCAAGGGGTTTCGGCAGGTTAGCGAGACCTAGACAGTAACTCCAACCAGAGTTCCCAACAGTGTGGAGAACAGGATGCCAAAGTCACTGAGCTGGTGTGAACATTATTCATATCATTATTCATTCCCTACTGTCTAGCACAGTGCCAGGTTCATTTTTTGGTGCTCAGTAAACACTGAATGAATGATAGGGAGTAAAGATTGATCATTATATGAATTGCTGCCATTGTAGGTTCTTTGGAAAATGGTACCCACTGAAAAATGCTCAGAGCCTTTCTCAGCAGTGACTTGCATTGGATTATAGATGCATAGAAAATATGAAATGCTATTTGAATTCTAAGTAGTGAGCTTTTCTAATCCATTTCCTAGTTTTCACTGCCCATACAGTTCTGTGTACATCTTTCATGGCTAGGCAGAGATTTGAATGCCACTTGTGTGTTCAAAGCTAATTTACTTAATAGTCAACTTATCTGAACCTTGAACAATATTACTGGAGCATTTAGATTGAGAGAATGAGTTTGGGAGGAAAAGTTCCCATTCAATTTCAGAAGGCTGTAATCAATTTAAGTTTTAAATGACATTTCCTTTTCTTTCTGCAGGAAGAATAAAAGAAAGGATAAAATCTCATTCTATGTTTATTATTTCTAACTATTAGTTCAAAGTTAAAAAAGACTGATTTTATTCCCAGCAAGCCATGTGGTATTTCTCTTATTCTTTTACAGAGAAAACAAAGGGAAATAGATAAACAATGACAGACTGTAGATAACAGAAAAGCAGTGCCAACATTTCTTCAGGTTTTGTTAAAAGCCAGCTCGAGAGGAAAAAAAAAAAATCTTCACAAGCAATAAATAGGCTGCTTTCTGAAGAGTGATTTTAACTTAAACCATTTATTCTGTAGCTGTTAATAGTCTTCTTCTTTTTTTTTTAAATTAACATGTCCATTCTCTGTCCTGTTTCTGATCATGACAGGGTCAATTATTCAGACCCATTCTCTAAATACAATATATTGCTTGAAAAAGGAAAATCTTAGAATTACCAAAGACTTGATAAAGACCAAGAAAATACCAGCACAAATGTCAGGGAAAAGATGAGAAGCCTGACAGATGCTTGAGCCAAGAAGCCTCTTTGGGCTGAAGGATATCTGCCAGTTCCCTCCAAATTAGAACCTTTTCTCTTAAAAGGTAACATTATTTAGGGTTGGTTTTTTTTTCTTTTACATTTTTAAATTGTGATTTCTGTGGACATTTGCAAAGGAACTGTGTGTGTGTGTGTGTGTGTGTGTGTGTGTGTGTGTGT